>NC_052505.1:15978634-16171134 GCF_014356525.2 Nilaparvata lugens | reverse complement strand
GAAATATAGAAATTCAACGAAATTATTTCAAGGTTCAACTGAATAACAATACTTATTGACTGAAAACTGGCTATGCTCATTGTTTATAAGCTTATTTTCTCAAGAAACCTCTTACAAAATTTGAAAATTTGCTTCTTTTTTCAAGAACCACTTACAAAATTTGAAAATGTATAAGGACTATCCGAATCACCTTGTGAAAGCTTCATATATTACATTTTTAAATATTTCATTTTATTACAGACTGCTCACTTTTTAATTGTTAATTATAAATTGTTAACTAGAGTGCCTGTAATATGCGCTACCTGATTCCGATATCCTCTTAAGAATAGTATTTCTTATTTTCTCTGCTCCAAATTATAGATACTCCAATTCAATAATTGAAGTTTCATCAAGCAGCAGGTAAGGATATCCTGCATATTCTGCCACTTTCTTCAAATTTAATAGTACAGTATTTCTCATTCTCATACACCTTGAAAATTTGATACAACTGGAGAAATCCTGGGAATTTGAAGTGGGAGGTAGAAGCATTGCATTTTTATTAAAAAATATATTCCGTCCAACTGTCACTCACTCCCTCTCTCTCTCTCTAACATCTACAGTATATCCCAACTGTCACTCACCCCTTCTCTCTTCAACATCTATATCTTTCTATCCACTTGGGGTCGAGAGTAGGGAATGTCGCCGTCTTGGGATTTCATAAGTTCTGTCCACCATGCTGAAAGGAATTTCGTCAATTTTTAATAAAGGTGAGAATGTGTTGCTGCATTTCCTCCGCGAGTATCCAAAGAAACATGCCCGAATATCTTACAATGCTTGAACAAGTTCAGCTATTTCATTCACAATAGTGTGAATATTATATTATTATAGTGAATTCATTGGTTAATAATTGTGATCAACATACCTCTTCCAGTAATTGAATGCAAAGTTTAGGAGGACTTGAAACGCTTTTTCTAAGTACATCAATAAATTGAACAAATGTGGGGTATTATGTACATTTATGATGATGAGAAAATGCGACTTGAAGCAATAATCTTATTTATTCTCTCCTGTTCTATGTCTTTTACATTCTTGAGTCAAAAGTTCTCCAATTTTCAATCAACCCCTCAATAATACTAGAGAAATTATCAATAATACTAAATTGATTATCATAGAAAGAAGAAGTAGAAGAATGAAAAAGCTCTCTACTGGTTCTCTCTACTAGCGATAAATTTAGGTTGAATATCAATTAATTGATGTTATAAATCATTTGAGCTGTGTCTATCCTCAAACTTGGTCATTACCACACAACCTCTGTACAATCATTAGAATGTATAAATGTTCACGTTACTTCTTTCGTATGGACTAAACTCTGGCCATTTATTGCATAGTTTTCTGTTTTGAATGCCCATCGAAAATTTACTTCACTGAGAAAATAGTTATATTATTTACCACAATATATAGTTATGATCAATTGCTAGTAATCCGTGATCTAGTAAATATAGTGAGATCCACGTTATAATGACAGTATTTGATCAACTTTGGTTTTGCTATCCTTGTTTATCATTCGAAAAAGCCGGTGGTACTATCCTTTTCTAGGTCTAAAACGATGCCAATTATGTTTTTGACAGTGTAGAAATATAATAAATCAATGCAGAGAATCGGCATCGCTATTCTTTTATCTTTATCAACTGCCATTATAACGTGGACCTCACTATAGAGAGCTTGCGTAGTTGTCTAGAGATCCCAGGTTCAAACCCACTTATCACTGAACATTTTTAGCCCGAACACTCTCGTGTAATCGGATGGGCACGTTAAATCGTCGGTCTTGCCTGAAGTATGCCAGTCGTAAGGCCCATTGACGGCTTGAGGTGAGGTGGGACCTTTCCGCAAGGGATTCTCCTACTTTTAGGATGAGAATTTTCAATGTTTCAGTAACTTTTTAATATATATATATATATATATATATATATATATATATATATATATATATATATATATATATATATATTGAAAACTGCAGAACCTGATTGAATTTTGAAGACTCCACGGATTGGAATCTTAATGCTTATCAAGCGATTGAATTTTGAAATCTCCCCGGATTAGTGTTTATCAAGCGAAAGAGGGATGACAACACAAATCAGGAATGACTCGGGGTACAATCACATCCCAGGGCTGAATTCGCTACCAGTGGCAAGTCAGCAAGAAAGTGGGTTCAGCGAAACTCAACTGTTATCTTGCCCGCGTTCAGAATGGAACAAATTTGTGAACTGATCCAAGAAAGGTCTGTGGAAGTTGCTGCACCAGTGCGTAAGCCGAGGGTGGCAAATAAAATTAGAGGGAACGGGTCCTGGCGGAGATTTGACGCTTCGCACGATTCGAAGGGGGGACGTGTCCTGGGGGCTCAGGGGAGAGAGAGAAAACTTTGGAGGAAGATGAGAAGGAGGAGGAGGAGGAGGATGAAAAGGAGGTGGGAAAGAGGAGTAAATCAATGATTCACACTTTGGCAGATGTTACTCCTCTTCACCAACTATCTGTATATTTCTCTCTTTGTCAACTTCGTTCACTAATTCTCCATCTCCATCTCTTTCCAGCTGCGGTTTGTGTGGCCCATGCATTATTCACAAGGATTTAATTCGATAGAATCTCACCATCACCACACCTTTCGCCCCCTGCTATCTCACTCACTCTTCTCACTTCAAAAATCAACCTACCGCTTCTTTCACGCGTCCCGACACCAACTTCTATAATACTCTTTCGCTACACAAAATTCCATAAACCAAGATAAATTGAATCATTTTTCTTGCTTTTCTTATTGTCTATGATCACTCATTCAATATATTTGTTGCCTTGGAATTTATTTTTCAACTCTCAATAACGAACACACATTCTCTCATCCTATATTATTTATACGTCATCACCTATAAATTTGAAAGAAAAATAGCACAAGGACTTCTTTATTATTGTATCCACCAATGTTATTACATTAGTGTCATCTGTATCGTAAATAAATAAATTATATCACTTTAGTCGTTGTATGGTGTACAATTTGAAAGTAGATTTTCAAAAAATTTGAGGAGTATCACAAATTTCATTACAATTCATCTTAAAGTAAGTGGGATAATTGAGCCATTTTGAATGGTTTCACGCAGTGATTAAGACATTTGAATATTGCAAAACTCAAGAACATAAGTAGCATACCAGTTCTTCTCGATAATTCTATGAAAAAAATCTCAGATAGACGTGAGGTCTATATCAGCCAAGATCACTTAGAATATTGTAGTGAATGAGTCCAATTAGTGAACCTTGTTATGATCAATAATTACAGAAGAAATGATACATGTAAACGGAAAACACCTTTAAAGGAAAGCAGAATCAAGATCAGTATTTAAAACATAATCACAGCTCCCTGTTGCTAGAGAATAACTAAAAGTTATAAATGACTGCTCCAGTGATGAAAGAATTCAATTCAATTTTTTTGCAATGGGAAATACGTGAAATATTCGTTAAACTACTGTAAATGTGTTGAATGCATGTGGAAGCTTATCTTATTGTCTTAGTTTTTATTCATTTATAACTTTTACTCTTTATAACTTTATTTTCATTTATAACTTTGTATATTCGCGGAATTCAAGCATTAAGAATTAATGAGTGTAATTCTTCAAACCCAAATCCAAAATAGATTTCAAATTCTAAAACCAATCCTAAACACTTTCAACATTAACAATCACTAGTGAATCTGAGAAACACAATTCAATATCATGAATCGTTTCTGAAAGTTTCTCCAATTCTGAATCTCAGTTGATAATCAGATTTCCATTGATAGCGTTGCAGCCGTCTGTCAAGTGACAAACCGTTATTGCAAACTTTAGGCGGCTGCGAATTTGCAAACGAACGAGTCACGAACGAGTCACGTCGCAATGTGATTGTTTGGCAAGTTGGAGGGAGATTTGTGACAAGTTAATTGCAACTGGCTTCCAGTGCTCGAAAAGGGGTGACTCCACTCTCCAGCAATGGTCATTGCCCATTCCCAGTGACGCCCTCTTTCCTCCCAAAGTCGAAACTGCTTCCTCCCTATCCGATCGATTGTAAGAGCAAGTCACAGTTTAACTGCATCAGCTTTGGATTGATCAATGAGTAATGTCGTATTTTTACTTTCCTTGCAATATTACCATAGGTAAGGAAAGTATTGCTTTCCGAAAAAAATTAAGGTAGCCCAATTTCTAAATTTCTATACGTTTCAAGGTCCCCTGAGTCCAAAAAAGTGGTTTATGGGTATTGGTCTGTATGTATGTATGTGTGTGTGTGTGTGTGTGTGTGTGTGTGTGTGTGTGTGTGTGTGTGGTGTGTGTGTGTGTGTATGAGTGTATGTGCGTCTGTGTACACGATATCTCATCTCCCAATTAACGGAATGACTTGAAATTTGGAACGTAAGGTCCTTACAATATAAGGATCCCACACGAACAATTTCGATCAAATGCGATTCAAGATGGCGGCTAAAATGGCGAAAATGTTGTCAAAAACAGGGGTTTTCGCGATTTTCTCGAAAACGGCTCCAACGATTTTGATTAAAGTTATACCTAAAATAGTCATTGATCAGCTCTATCAACTGCCACAAGTCCCATATCTGTGAAAATTTCAGGAGCAATTGCACCATCTATGCAAAGTTTGATTTTAGATTCTCAATTATCAGGCTTCAGATACAATTCAAACAAAAACTGAGTGGAAAAGATTGAGCATGAGAATCTCTACAATTAATGTCCAGTAACATTTTCACCTAGAATTAAAAATAAGCTCGAAATTCGAGAAAATGTGATTATCCAATTGCAAACTGTTGGCAACTGTTGATTCTATTAAATGATTCACTATGAAGAGATAGCAGACCTCGTGTGTCTCCAGCGTTATTGCCCTGTCACCAGCTGGCTCAAATCTTTGAATTGTAGACTTGATATGCGCGTGAACACTAGTGATCAATTTTCATAACGGCAAGGAAAGTTGTGTGACTGCGCCACACCAGATTTTGTATATTCAAGTAATATCGAATTTACTTATCGAATAGGAAGTGGACCGTAAAAACATCAGCTGAACTCTTCCTCATGGCTGTGGACAAAATTAGGCTTGCCAAGCTGGTTGCTAACACTAACATCCGTATCGGTTAGGAACCACAAGAATAAGAATATCGAATTTGAATGATCAAAATAATCCTTATGGAATGAATATCAAAGTGGAAAAGTAATCTTCCAAGGCTAGTATATACTGTATATTCGCGGAAGAACAATTTTGGGTAATACTTGAGTTTTAGATTCCTTGGTTTTGAGTTGTGCTTTCCTCAATCATTTCCATAATTTGTTTTTTTTAATTAGCTCCTAGTCAGAGACCAATAAGCTATTTATTTTTTCCTAATTTTACTAAATGGATTTTTTCAAACCTCATCCTATGATTCAGTTTGTCTAGTTTTTGACTACAATTAATTAGTCTAGTTTGTATCCTATAAAATAGTTTCATACAATCAAGTTAGTAGGCCAATAATAATTTGTTTGGTTTGAAGGGATGAAAATTTCACTATCACTAACAACACAAACTTCAAGCCATCAATTCACAACACAAATTTCACTTCACTAACTCATGCGGTTTTGTTCTTTTGAGCCTCCTGACCAGATTATCAACATCAAGCAGCTGGATTGCCTCTATATTGTCGTGCTGGTGGAGTCTCTCTTCATGCTTGGCCGCAAAGTGCTCAATAACTTTCGTGACTGTCTCCAATTGAAGGTCGCGATGAAGATCAGCATTTCTGATGTACCAAGGAGTCCATAGATTGTGTATCGATTAAACAATTTAATTCATAAATTTGATTCATTCATTTGATTCAATAAACAAATGCACACTTGCTTGGCCGTGCTGAGTGGGAATAGTACAATTAGAACTCATGAGAATTATATTTTCACTGTGTCTTTCACGTTCACTGATAAACGTATGTGGGAATCCAGCTTAAAGCGGTAGCAAATATTTACAAATAAAGCAATGTTTTGATATAACTAGGGTTTAGTCTATAGTAACACTTTATTTCTATATTACTATTCCAAACAACTACAGTGTCTCCAAAAACAATTATCTCTAAAACGTATTCTTGGAGGGAAGAGACACTTTCAAATTCAAATTTAATCTATTCAAGTTCACAATATTCACAATCACAAGCAATAATATAACAGAAATACAAATCTATACTCCATTAACACACACTTTTTCTTCTTCGATAGAGTATAGTTTCCATGAGGAATTCAGCTTCACCGCTTCATTGAATTACTCGAATTGTAAGAACGAACTAATACTGTGATATCTGTTAGATAGGAAGAGTTAACATTGTAGCTGAGAAGGCAATGTAAAATAAGAATATTTAACTATCCAATTCACATTCTCATTCAGTGAAGTGGAATTAGAACTACATTTTCTGTTTGGCTTTACTACTTTTTGTATGCCACCCCTTTCAAGATTGTGACATTGTGTCATTGAGCTGCATCATCCCAGTTGCATATGAGAATACAAAGAGTTGAATTGGCTTTTTTAGTACCGACCTAAAACTCACAGAGAAGAAAAAGTTCCCGTCTCAATGTTTACACAGATTTTTCACATGGAGGACCACCTTGAAGATAAACGGCCTGCTATCCTACCCCTTTTGAATCACGCTTCTTCGCCTCTTGCTCATCCTCTCTCTCCCTCTGTGTGTGAACTCTCGTGTGTGTCTGTCCTTCTTCTCAGCTGTTTTCTCTCTTCCTACCTCACAGATGTCGCGGCGGCTCCTTTGATGTGTCAGGTTCAACGGTTTATTGACGGTAAGACATCCCGCACGCGCTCACTCGCCCATTCGCGCAGTGCCCACTCTTTCAATAGAGTATCGCCCGAACAAAACAGAGCAAAAAGTAACTCGTTTCAATTACGTGATTTATATTTCCCACTCTCAGAAAGCGAGACCGGCCGGCGATCTTCAACGAAAATCCATTTCAGCCGCGAACTACTTTGATCGTGAAATTGAGCGCTCTTTGTTCTGGAAACGTTCGTCACGCACATCAATCGTCAAGTCAATTCCCAGCAAGTTTATTTTCAATTGAAGCGTTTCACAAGAACTCCTTCAATATCTCACTTGAATGTATACTAACCATTTATTGACTCCACAGCTTGTGAAGATAGAAAAGTGGACATTATCTCTCAGAGGAAACAAGGTAGACAGTGTGGAAGTAAATCAATATTAAAAAGCATTACTTATGGATTGGACAAATCGTATTTCCATGCAAAGATATCTAAAATGTATTGAAACTGGTGCAGCGTGAGCCCATCTCTCACAAATTTATTTCGCGGATTCTCACATATCAGTATCAATAAAAGTATCCATAGACTGATAATAGTACAGTATTCCCATAAGTTTCAATGAGTCTATTCATTCTCGCTCTGCCGGGCTAGGTTTAAGCTAATAGTCCCATTAGAGCTACGGTATATTTTCACTGTACCAGTCACTGATTCTGATACTGATATGTGTGAATCCGCGTTTATTCAGGACTTATGTTACACTCTGCATTGATTTTAATGTCACATAAACTGTTTTTTTGTTTTTTTTTTGGTGATTTATAATAAACATAATATAATTATCTCTTCTGATGAGAAAGTCAAATTTTTGATTGCCGGCCTGGAGTCTGAGAAGTGGACATCAAATTGATTGAGCATCGATTCAACCGAACATGTAAATACATGTAACATTTAATTGAAAATGTGATAAAAATGTTCATAAAATTTTATCATAAATCATCTTGCGAGAATGAATAAGTGAGGAAAACTCTTCAAACTCTCAGTTTCTCCTTCCAGTGATCCTTGAATCGAACTTTAACTTTTCTAGAATAAAACTTTTCTTCAATTACTTCTTGGAATAAATAAATAATCTTTTTTTGCATTCCTAACAATGAATACATTTCTCAGGACAGTTACATGAATTTCATGTTGGATTGGCTGATGAATTATTAGCTAATATTATTGATAAATATTATTTGCACGCCTCCAAAACAAAGGAACTGTCTGATTGGTCAATGGGTTGGTTAGTCGCCATTTCACTTTCCCAGCTCACAACCAATAGGAAGCAAGCAGCTTGTCAACGTCTCACACAAGTCATTGGCCAATGAGACTGCTCGTTGAATTTGTGGCGTGGCTACATTGTCATAGCTACGACTTTATAATTTTCTTGTTCTCTTGAGTTAGTCCTATATTACTCCGCAAAAATGATTTCTCTCTAAAAATCTCGTTGTGACCAAACCAGAAACCAGTATATTCTTTTAAAATTTACAATAATTATTAAGTTGCATCGTGATATAGTGTTTAAGCAATCAACATGATAGGCCTGCTATGGATTTTTAAATATGTTTTAGGAGAGAAACTCCAACTAAAAAATTATGCATAAGGGCGCAAAATTACTGAATGCGGCCCTTCGGAAATCAATGAACATAAAAAAATTAACAATTTAATAATTTCAGAACGTTGTTTGGCAAAGTTTGAAATACTAAGATAGAAAACTTAAAATAGCTATTTTAGCCTTTGAACTATTATAATGGATCAGTTTTCCATTCGCATAATAGGAATTCACTTGTGGAAGTTTTAATTCAATAATATAGCACCAGAATGAGTAGATACGCTTGACTGTGATTAAAATAATTCAGTCATTGTATAGAATTGATGCTGTGGCTCATTATTTCTGAATTAATCTCTCGAAACAGGGTAGGGGACCCTACTTACTTTTACCCTCTTCTATTTCTCAACATACTATTCATGTGATTAACAGCTTTAACGAGTGATTGAGTTTCTATAATCGACATAATACAATAAGAAGCCGGCGCTATTAAGCAAGTAAGGGTGATTATTGCAAGTAAGAGAGTGTTGGGTAATGTTGATCTGAAGTACCATCATCACCTTCAGTACTTCTTTATTAGTGAGTGATTAATGGAAACCATGGTTACTTTCGGATCAAAACATGCATTCATAATGCATTACAATAGTTTAGGGTAGACAGTGGTTATTACTTGCATAATATAAGTGGAGGAGTAGGGTGGAAACAATGAGACAGAAATTTTTTGCTTAACAATTAAGAGAGAGAGATTCAATTTTCCAAGCTTAATACGAATTTTCTGCAGTGAGTGACACACAAGTTTTTTATTACTCATGTTGGTAACGTAGTTGCAAAATTGAAACTCAATAAAAATAATTATCAAGTGAAAACCTATTTTACACTTGAAAATTGCTCTTAAAAAGGGTTGAAACTTAGTGTTGCAATAAAATAAATAGTATGTGATAATCTTTATTGAGTTTTAATAATCAGTAGACCTATAAAGAAGAGTGAATATTACAAACATTGCTTTATCCAACTTTCTATTGGATTTATATTATGTTGATTGATAAGAATTTATAATTTATGCCATCTTAATATTGAATTGTAATTGTTTCTGTCAATAAAGATAAAGATTCCACATTCTGCATCTATTTCTCAATATTCTCTTTGAGTCAGTCTCAATTATTATCTTCCTGCTTTTGGAATTCTAATTCCACTCAGAATACGTGGAAAAGGATGAATTTCAGAGAAAAAATACGAGAGAAACCAGTAGTCGTGAATGTGACACAGGCGTTTGTGTACAACTGGAAGAAGCACATAAAAGGTGATAGTATGACGGTGGGAGGGGGAGGTTTATATGTGTAGTGTAAGACGGTCGCTAAAAGTAGTAGAAGAGCAGGTAGAGTAGAAGAGGATGGGGCAGGCAACTCAGCACGACAATAAATTGCAATTATGCCCGACTCGGTCGGACTGAATGACGAACGACTGAAGCCGAAACGCAATGAAATTTTAATGCCGTGCGTCCGTGATAGGAGTGCAGTTGTGCCTAGGGGTGGGGAGGGGGGTTTCGTGATTTACCCCTCACTTTACCACCAATCTTGAATTCCCCCCCTCCACCCGTCTATTGGAGCTTGTAGTTTGTAAGCGGGTGCTTAATCGGTCCGGCAGGCTTTCCTAATGGAGTTCCCTTGTCGCCTGCATTCACTTAACTTCCCTTCAAATCCCCCCCCCCCCGATTCACCATCAAGCCCCCCCCACCATCACGACCTTCCTCTCGTTCTATTTTTATTCTTCTTCTTTAAGATTTCACCATACTACATTATAATATTCCACCTCTACTATAGTCAATATATCAATATCATTACAACCAACCACATACCAATTCTGCTATTAAATTCTACAATATTCTAAATACTGTACATAATAATAACAGTATTTTGTTTTGACAGAGTATTTTTTCCATTTTATAGAGGTGATGCAAAGTCCTTATAACATTCTTACATGATTATTTTAGATTGAAACACTTGAAGGATCAACATGATATCCATATTAAAAGGTCTACTATCGATAAAAGTATAGAAGTCTAGATTATCAAAGGAGTAGTCTAGATTATAGTCTTCATTTATCAAATTACAAAACATGCTGGCTTATACACTTTCAATGTTTATTGTATAAATACTTACAATTTACCAAAATTTTAATAAATCCACATAGTGCTGAAGAATTATTGAGCGATGAAATATGAAAAATCAACAAGAGATCACAAAAATATGAATAATATCGTTACTTATTTACATAGATTGGCGGAGGTACGAACAGATAGTTATTGTATTTTTTTTTTGAAAAGGATATCTAAAATATTCTTCTCAACACTCAACAAAAATTAACGTCTACTTAGATGAAAGATTCTATTTGATATCCACTTTGATTTCCACCCCACACAGGCTAGGCCTCGGGGCGTTTTTTGTTTTATTCATTCATATAAAAGAACCTTATCATTATATTATTGTACATTTCTCATTGCTTCGATGATAAGAAACAAATTTTCCTGTTACTGTACTGTTTTTTGGATGAATAAAACTTTTTCATTACATTAGAGGAAAGGAATTGCCTTGTCATCAGTGATTTTTCTGTTGAAATTGGTCAAGTCTGACATGCCCGAGTACGGCTTGAGATTGCAACTTGGGACGTGAGAAGTGAGAAATCACTAACAAGGTGCACAGTGCTCAGGAAGGGCTGAACTGAAGGCTACCGTTGTAAATCTCAGAGATGTGGCCGGAGAACATAAAGGAAACCCGACCGACGTCCGGAAACGTCAGGAAAAGCGACAAGTTAACAAGACACAAAATTGCTGGTGGTCAGCATTTTACCCACTGCTCCAATCATATTACACTTTTCTCTTATATATTTCTCTTACCGACATTGCGGTAAATCATGCTGAAATCTACTTGTTTTTTACTTTTGATGAGAAATTTCCCGATTGATATGAACCTTGAATATCGTACGGATTTCATTAGAGTTTTAGAGGGAGAGGAGGTCAGGATTAGGGAAGTACATTAGTTCGTCAAGTTTTCAGTTCATCAAGTACCTATTTTTAATTTAACTAGTCCTTGAGATACGTGATTGGAAGAAATGGGTAGTTGAGCCGTCCAGTACGTTCATATTGTTCCTGGCTGTTACAGTCAGCTAGACCGTTGCACACTAGTTAGGGATTAGTGAGAATGGGTTAGGAAGAAGTTAGTTGAAGATTAGGGGTTAGATTTTTGATTTTAAATGACAATAAGCTAGAATTATTTAGAATTACTCAAGTATAACTTGATAAGTATAATCCGGAAATGAATAAATGATACTGTATCCACCGGACTTTCTGAAAACAACAGAAACTATAGTGAGGTCCACGTTATAATGACAGTATTTGATCAACTTTAGTTTTGCTATCTTTGTCTATCATTCGACAAAGCCGGTGATACTATCCTTTTCTAGGTCCACAACGATGATAATTATGTTTTTGACAGTGTAGAAATATAATTAATTAATGCAGAGAATCGGCATCGCTATTCTTCTATCTTTATTCATTGCCATTATAACGTGGATTACACTATAGATGTCATACTGAAAACTGGACGTACTGAAGTTACTTGACCAGGCTCTGGTTCTATATCTACTGGTGTCTTGATTCAGTGAATGTCACTCATATCCACAAACGTCGTTCAGTTTCTTTATTGGGACTGCAATTACTCATCAAGAGATTAATTGCTGCCGGAACAGTCGTAGGTTCAAATCCCGCCTGAGGTATGGCTATATGGCTATGTATAAGGTATGGCTATAAGGTATGGTACGCCTAAGGATGGGTTTTTTCATCCCATATCGGTCACAAGAGCTAGCTTTGTCTCAATGTGAACATTATATTATGATCACACGATACTGTATAACTCATCTAGCAGACTCGGGTCACGCATTGTATTCTCATTACCCAAATACATTTTCCTACAGTTACCTTGAAAAGTGGCCATTCCTGCACTGATTACAGAACGCAAAGAACCACTTTTCCACTCTAATGCGGGAAAAATTTTTTCTGCACTCCAGATTTGCAACATGGCAACGCAAAATAGTTGGTGGGTTGTATGGAGGATTAGTGCACGAAAACAAAAATTAAGTTGGTAACAGTGACTGTGGTATAGTGAGAGGTGCACGTTATAATAATATTAAGGACACCGAGTTCGAGGACAGCCACCACATGAGTGACAGCCGCCTTCATTCATTTACTACTACATTATTCAATTTTATTTATTAATAATAAAATTACACAGAAAAACATTTGATGCATTTCAGGGAATTTTACCCATAATTACTCACTTTTCATATTCAATGGTAACTGTAGGAAAAATTAAATGTGAAATACGTGCGCAAAGTTCCTCTGCTGCACTCGAAAAACCATTCCGCCCGAGCCGTAGGCTCGGTCGTAAACGTTTCTCTTGGTGCAGCAAACTGTCACTTTGCGCACTAGTTGCACAAATAACTATTGTGTTCGTTCTTATGAGGGCCTATTCTCTAGGTACCAGAGAATAGCCATATATGTAGATTGGTTATGTGAGACAAAGTGAGGTCCATGGTGAACCCTATCCAGAAAAACATCTTGTCAGAATTAGCGTGCCCTTCGATTCCCCGAATCTCTTCGGTTTTCGAGTTAAATGTGAATCGAAGATAAAACTTTGATCAGGAATAATTTATGGAAGCTTAGTGGGGACATGCACTTCGATGGCGTCGCCAGCCGAGGAATAGAATTTATGTTGTCGACCGCTGAACGCGAACGCCGGCGGTCCGGGTGGTCTGTGCTTGGCTAAGCCACTTCTTGCAGCTGGCACCGCGGGGACTCCGCGGAAGCATCATCACAACACGTTATCCTGAAATATAATATCGAAGACAAATTAGGAGAACAAAAACAAGTTGGATCCATCACCAATTCTTCATAAACATTCTTATGCAAATTCAACAAAACATCCACAGATTATCCAACGATATTTATTTCTACTAAAGCGAAAAATTACTACCCTGCATTGGAAGCAGCTTCTATCGAATTCTTCTTTGACAGCAGGACTTCCTAGCTTGAAGTCGTCGCTTCTTTTCATACCAAACCGGCTACTGTTGGAAAACTCCATGTCTGAAGAAATTTTCTGGAAACATTATTTTATTTGGATGTCAAATCACACCTGTCTGCATTAGGTATTTTTGTTTTTGCCTCACCAAGTCTAGTAACACACCCATCGAGTTTTGGACGTACGATTTTTGCCATCCTTATGAATTCTATTAGATTAAACGGAACTTGACAAATATCATCTGTTTGAATTCAACTGTTTAATCTAATAGAATTTATAAGGACGGCAAAATATCGTACGAACAAGAATTGATGTGTGTGTGCTAGCCTTACTAGCCATTGTGTATTTGTGGCTTAGCTAGCCTTACACACACATCGACGTTTGGACGTACCGTACGATTTTTTGCCGTCCTTATAAATTCTATTAGATTTAATATAACTTTGCAAACAGATGATGTGTTCATGTGAATTTACCAAGTTCCGTTTAATCTTGTTCTTTTTCGAAAAATTTCCGATCAGGTCATTCAACATTGTGTAGCCTACATGGTGGTATAGTATGTATATAACGCCTATGTGGTATAAAAGCTGTATATCATTTGTGAAGCAGACTGAACGTGAGGCGCCATACATGCAGAATAACTTGATTCGGTCCTTTCTTTCAAGATAGTTCATCTGAGAAACAACCTCTTCAACTTCCACGCTCGAACACACTAATTCTATGAATTTGCATGACAATACTGTACCGTTGGAAACGCCTCTTCCATTTATGGATAGAAGCCTGTAATGGTTATTAATGGATAATGAAGAATGATCACAGTAATTAGGTACAGTATCTATTCTGTGCCAATATAAATGCGAAAGCTTGAATGTTAATGAGTAATGTACGTGCCAAGTCATTTAGAGAGTAGTTCAAGAAAGTTTAATCCATTTTTTTTTAAATATTCAAGGATCAATAAATATAATTTCTATGGAATATGTGTCAAAAATTTTAGAGCCTAAAACTTGCTTTATTATAAATTGTTGGGAAAACTAATTTGAAGTTGATATTGTATCTGTGGCCATTTTATTGGTTACAGCGCCAGCCTCTGGTGTTACCTTTCCAAAAAAATAAAAAACACATATAGTACCGTACATTGAAAAATATTGTAAACAGTTTTTTCTCACTTCAAATATCTCATGCTCAGTTGCCCTAATTAAATTAAACAATATCAGGTGCCTGAGACATTGTAACTCTAGGTCCAGTGCCGAAATACCTGTCATCAATTTTTTGGTTGGGATCGATTTAGTATGTTATTTTGAGCACAAAAATTAAACAACTCCTGTGACTCCTGATTGGCTCCTATGGGTGACTCCTGTGGTGTTCTATTGAACCCAAAAATGATGATTCTTTCATGAAAAAATAGTGAAGCATTCGGAACGCTGTATATTAGATGTCATTCATTATTTTTTATGTTGATCGAAGAAAACAGTACGGTGTTCGAATTCTCAGGTTATGGAATCTGAAACATGAATTATTTTCCTCAAAAAAACAAGATTCAATTTATTTTTTCGAATATCAAAACTTTGTTTAAATAGATGGAATCACATATGTATAATTGTTATTGTTTTTATATCTCACAGTCTATCGAATGGTCGCTACAGTAATTCATGATGTATATAATTCTCATATAATGACTTCATGAATCCAAGAGATAATAATAGGTAATGGATACTGCTCCTAATGGTGTTCAGTATGAGCATAGGCGACTTTGACTTCAGACTAGTTCATAACCATATTATGGTCATTATAATGGTCATGAACTAGTCTATGTCAAAGTCGCTCATACTGAGCACCATCAAGAGCAGTGTCCATCGCCTATTATTATCTCTTGGAAAACTTATTATATATTATATGGAAAACTTGGGCGTGTCTACTGTTTGCCAATGACAGAAGTGCTAAACATTCATTGGTCTAGCTACACTCAACAGCTAATGGCCAAATTAAATTCGTGTATTCCAAATTAAGGTTTAGAGCAGTTTTGGTCAAATGCCTGCTGTTTTTACCTGGATTGTATTTGTATATGAATATCTAGATAATATGGCTTCCCTCATATTCTGCTGCTCCATGTATGAGCGCTCACTTTACTAGAGATTGATAATGGTGTAACAACTGAAACTAGTGTCTTAAATTGTTTTGATAAAATAGTGATTTTGGAATTATTAAGTCGTTTTCATTCAGCATAGACGACAATCAGACTTTCATCGTTCCATCAAAAACAAAGAAAACCATATGTATTGTTTTCCATACCACTGGACGGTAAGAATTTTACTCTATCTCATTTCCCAATGCTCTGATGTGCCAGAATCATATGTATGTGAGAATTAAAGAAAGATGATAAGATAAATGGCAGATGGAGAGTTGATATTCAATATGTCATGAGGAGAATGTTCGGAGTCTGGCCAGTCATCTATATCTTCGTGAGTTGTCAGAAATTCGAAAGACCAATAAAAGAAACGTCTGAAAGTAGCGGCGAAAAGGCTCAGACTCTAAACCATGACGAGTCTGTTCACTCATTGCCTTGCTTTATGAAGGCTATAAACTTTTTCCTCCCAATAAAACAGGCTCGTCTCGAAGTTTCCCCATGTAACGATACTTTCATGCTTCCATTTTATATCAGTCATAATTAGGTCCATTACTTGCCTGATCATCAAGTAGTAGAAAGTGAAGAAGCTAGCAAACATTACCGTCTACTTGCAACTCACTCACTCTCCGAGAATCAAGAGGAGCACTTGGGAGTTTTAGAGTAATAATATAATTAGCAGCAGGCTTTAAAGTCGCTGATATTTTTGAATAATTCTATTCACATGTGAGAATAATATCAACCCTGAACTTTCAACGTAATACAATAATAATGTTTGGAATGTAGGAGACATAGCATGAGAATATTCCAAGTTTGATGAAAAACTTACTCTGGATTTTTCAAAACATGTATGAAAATCTTATCAGATGGAAATAAATTGGAAATTGCATTTGTCAAATGCTAATTAATAAATAAACTATATTAAACGAAAATCCCAATTAAATGCTGTAAATTTAATTCGAATTTCCATCTAGCTGTTCACCCTGTTGTCAATATTTGCAGTAGCAGAAGTCTTCGGGGTTATTTACAGCATTTAATTAGGATTTTCGTTCAAAATCTTATCATTTCCATAGGACTATGCAATAATCCTATTTCATGCGTGCATTCGTGAAAAAACTATATAAAACTAGCATGACTGGAAATTTTTTTTCGTTTTTATCGGATTTGCCGTGCATTTATATTTCCATATAGAACAAACATGTATGAAAATCTTATCATTTGTATTGGATTTGCTGCGCATTCGTATTCCTATATAAAACCCTCACTATAGTCTTATCGGTCGAGGTATCAGAGCTTTCAAAAAACAAACAATATCACAAAATAGCAGAGAGGCAGATGTAGAAACTCAATTTCGCAGGATCCTATCTGGATAGAAAAGAAGCAGGGGTGAAAACATACAATGTATAGTTGATAAATAAAATGAAGTCTCAGCAGAATGCGGAGAGGAATGTGCAGGTTCTCGCTATATACTTTTTTACGAAAAAAATAATTCCAATCTATTGTGCTACATTAAAAGAAAATGTAGGAGATACAAGTTTGCTGTTGTAGCGGTTGGCGGATGATAGAGATGGAATGATGATAGAGGGGATGAAGATTCCAGCGTAGCTGCCAGGCTCTCTCACAATAGTCCACGAAATTGGATTCTAAGAAACTCCCGAGTCGCAGAAACTTCCAATAAGTATCAAGAGTACTTCACCAACCCCATTTTTCCACCCTCTCTCTCACCCTCATCCACTTGTCGGTTTCAAGCCTGTCGGTCGCATCCCTGCCATCACTAGATTTTCTTTCCATCACTCACACCCTCGCTTGTTTGCTGAAAGGAGAAAGCTAACACCATCCTCCCTCTCCCTCCCCCTCTCACCCTTACACTGACATGTTACTCGAAGGAAAGCACTCGCCAAATAATAATAACTGTCATGAGCAGAAAATTGCACTCAACACAATATCTAGAAGAGTGTGACACTGAGATCTGAGAGGCATTGCAAACAAAACACCTGTCAACAACATCTACAGTCGACGTGGTGTCATCTTACTTTTTCTATTGCTTCACTTTGCATGGTTACATTATCTATCTCTGCAGAGACAGTTACGATTTCAGATTGGAAGGGAGTTTGAAGCTTACACAATAGACGGAAGCTGAGGTATATTAGATAAGCTGAGAGATAGATGTACTGAATATGCAAATAAACTGAGACATAGTTATTCAATAAGCTGAGAGATAGGTATACAGATAAGCTGTGGCATACAAATATTAGATTAGCTTAGAGATCGATATTCAGATGGATATCAGATAATAATAATAATAATAATAATAATAATATCGAGTGACCTGGCTGGTTCAGGTCTGGTGTCAGAGTTTTCAGGTCGCAACTGAGAGATATCAGATAATACGTAGATACGGTGAGGCCCAGATAAGCAATGGATTATTCTCTCAAGAAATTCTGTGGTGAAGGATAGCCAGAAAAAGGTATAATACAAATAAAATATGGAAGGGAGAAAGCCTTGAAAGGGAGAAATGTAATCAGATGAACTTAAATAAAATGGTATCTACGCTAATAATATTACATTAATATGTAAGTACACATAATAAGTATACATAATATGTAAGTATTGCTAGTACGTTAATATTGCACTCTTTGATATTCCTATGATTCTCATTGCCCGAATTCAATTCACAATAAATAGCCTGAACATGATTGATTCTTTGCAATAACATGAACATTGCTTCATGTTCTGCAGTATAAATCTTCCATAGTTCCGGTTGCACAAAACTCGGGTGAATTGTAACCGTGATTAATTCCACAAGAACCAATCAGAGAAGCCGTCTTTTCAAATACGCCTTCTCTAATTGTTTTGGAATGGAATTAATCACGGTTAAAATTTAACTGGCTTTTGTGGAACCGAGCTTCAGATTTTTTCTGCAGTAGCAAATGAAGTTAAACATCAGGCTTATATTGAAAATGGAATGATACCTAATTGTCCACTAATCGTTTCTATGTGTGAATATTTTTTTCGACTGAATACGAGAAGGGCGTCCTATGATTTACACTAACGAATTTGTCACCATACTGAAGAAATTTATAAATTATTCAAAGTGCACATAAAATGGAGAAATCTCTATAGATTTAGTCCATGATCAAAAAATGTATTCGTGGAAGATGCAAGTGAAACTACAGATAGTTATGATAATAACATTACCGTATTTGATGTATCTAGCATCATCTGATGGAACTATTACGTGTTATGGAGTTGAATTACCAATTATTAACAAAACATCATAACTACTTTCAAGCAACAAGTAAATAAATTGTTTGGTTTAACCTTGTACGTTCAGAAATAATTTACCATTTCGAATTGAATGGCATGTGCCTGGTTGTAGGTTTGAGCACTTGAACAGCCTTCTGCTGCATTATGAAGGATGAAGAACCTTGGCTGGTCGCGTTACTGGAAAATGCTGAACCGCTTTACGCATCATGAAACGAATTTCGCTTGCAGGTAGAAAAACAGGCTGCACTAAAAGAGCAACGCCTCTGGACGATGCACCGCGTCAAATTACTCAAATTAATTCCAAGCATTTCGACATAAAGGTTTAATATCCCCAGCGCCGACTATATAATACTAGCAAGGCATTCGTGCCGCTTCACTGTGACTGTGACCCCTCTAAATTCGATTCACAGCTGGAACCTGGAAAGCTTACCTAGACACAAGCTACATTCTTCGGCCGTAAAAGGAGCGAAGAATTTTATTCCAGTTTTATTCCTCGCGACTGTCTCTTTTATTTTGAGGAGATGTATGCTGCCTCTGAACAGTGCGTTCAGGTTTTTAACATTTTTACAATGAGACTTTTGAAATACTGGTCTCACCTTTCATCAGTATGCCGTTCAATATCTAGACATTATTTTTATGCTTGGTGGATCTAGACTATGGTTTGAAATAATGCGACTTTCTTGCCCTCCCATGAATCAACCATACGAAAAGAGATAAGACGAGAAAGAACTAAACAACACAAAACATTGTTGAACGCCTTTAAATGTATTTAAAGTTATTAGTAGTTTTCACAGAACGTCAGTTTTGACACTTCTTTAAAATAAGAATATGAATTTGTAACAGAGTTTGTACAGTTTTGTAACAGGTTTGTACTCATATTTAAGTAAACTATTAAATAACAGAACGTGGAATCAATTAATCTCAACTGCTTAGGCTACTATTGCACTATCTTTTGTCCTGTATGGATTCAGGAATTTAAGAAGTAGAAAGACACACCGGACAGATCAGCTGAGGCGACTGAGACGACGGCGTTGGACACTTCAGTCTGCTAGCGCGACCTGGTCGTAGGTTCGAATCCTGCCGGTTGGCATGGACGTTTGATCATATCACCAATCACCCTCGTCGTAGCAATCACCCACGCAAAATAAAAAAGTTCATTTAGGCATCACCACATCAAAAAAAGTTGCCTTGCCTGTCATTTTGTTATTATTGAATCAAAAAGCTCCCCTGATTCATTCTCCTCTTGGGAGAAGCAAGTAGTTGTAGTTTGCACATATTGAGAACTACCCACATACAGAGCTCCGATGGGCATTTTTGAATTTGTCTACGAATTTGTCAACGAGTATCTGGTCTAAAATTGATAATGGCTGGAAGTTAGGAACTCGTTGAAATTGAAATAGATTTCAAATCGGAACCATTCTACTAATTGAATGTAATAGATAGTTCAAGTAATTAACCTTCCTTGTAAAAAGTACAACAGTGTCAGTTTTTTTGTTGCACAAAACTATTGAATGGGGTGGTGTCAGTGAATGAGTCACCTTTGTAATCCAAAACTTTCCCCCTCACTCCACTGAGTTGCACTGAGTATTAACCGAGCAATGGTTTAGTCTTTAGGTACCATTTAGTCGCGACATTGCATAAGTCTCACTGTGCATAAGATAGGGAAATACTGTATTCGGGTACTGTAAACGAACCAATAACACAGAATTGATGGCTTTGTTTGATGTACCTTATTGGGCTATGGAATGGTAATCAACCAAATGTTCATAGGCGTAAAATAATCCAAAAAGATGGAAAAAGTAATTATACAATTAATCAATACGTTTTGACAGTAAACAGAGTACATAACACTTGGAAAATTGAATGTTGTACAAAATACAACACGCGACTGCTCGTGTGATCGAGTAGGGCGCGACTACCGGAAGGTTGATATAATATATTATCATAAATTGTATTTGGCTTTGTTTGATGTACCTTATTGGGCTATGAAATGGTAATCAACCAAATGTTCATAGGCGTAAAATAATCCAAAAAGATGGAAAAAGTAATTATACAATTAATTAATATGTTTTGACAGTAAACAGAGTACATAACACTTGGAAAATTAGATGTTGTACAAAATACAACACGCGACTGCTCGTGTGATCGAGTAGGGCGCGACTACCGGGAGGTTAATATAATATATTATTATAGTAGAGATACTTCCTTGTACAATTTAAAATCCCTTTCCAAACGTTACTTTACATATCGCTTCTTGTAGGGTTTCAAATTTATTTTTAACGGTTTTTCGATGTAGTCGATGCTAAAATCTCATTTCTTGTTTCGAAAATATAGAAAACTTGGGACTCTTTAATTGTGAAAGTGAAAGCTCACTTTAACAGATTTCAATACATTTACATCTACAATACATTTACAATACAATACATTTATAGCTGTTCTTCTCGTAGGGGAAATGGGGTTCGCTAGGCAGGTCGGATCAGAGTGAGCAGAAAGAGAAGTGGAGCGGTGACAATTTATTGACGAGAGCAACTCGAACCGGAGAGACATCGACAGGCGACTCACGTACGCGACCGACTCAAAATTGTTTATACAGCCTGCAAACGTGTTCGACATGAAAATGGCCACAACCCATAAACGAAGATCACCTAAAACAAACAATTATGTGGCATTTGTTTGCACTTGTCACTGTTCTCCCCTACTCGGGGCTCGGTCCAGTGCTATTCTGTCTTTCCGGACTCGGTCTCATATTTGAAACAGATCGTTTTCCAATTGAAAACTTACTCACATTATAGAATTACTTACATTTTAAAGTTAACTGGGTTTGTTCTCACCACCATCGAAAATAATTTAGAATTTTCTTGAACAAAATTTACTCACATTCATGGTTCGTTCTCACCCCCATTGAAAAGAATCTAGAATTTTCATGAAGAAGTTCTACTTGAAGAGAAAATTCAAGTAGAGAAAATTCAAAGTCTTGGTGCTCCATTACACCTTCATAAATAGTGAATATGAAGTCAATATGTAGTGGATTTAGAACGTATTATCTAGTCGCTGGAGACATTTCTCAATCTAGTTAAACTCGTATATGAATTAATGTATTCAAGGTTATAATTTTGATTATGAGGTTATGTGTGGATTGCTATTTATTCGAAGTTGTTTAACTTGGATTCTAGAAGGGAGATATGAATAATGATTGTTTCGTATTGTCACTACTGGTACGCATCAATAGTTTAATTTTGTATCATAAGTTTTTTCTCCGACCAAAGGTGTAAACCCGGTTCACATATATTATGTAGTTTATTTTTTAGACGAGATCTCGATAAAATTTAGAAGATTTCTCACACAAGTTGTGAGAATTCAGGAGAATGTAAGAGATTTCTCCCACTTATTGTCATGATACATAGCATGAACATAGCAAAATACAATCTCTTTTCTGTGTAGGGCTACTTTTTATAGAAATAGAAAGAAAAATCTCCAATTTATAGTTTTAGTTCATAAAATCATATGAATAGGTACACTAACATATGACCAAAATAAGAATCTTCCAGCAGTATTTATTTATTTACTTCATATCACTTGCAAATGGCATCAATGTCCGAAACATGTTGTGATTAAATAATTCAAAAAAGGTACTGAGATTTTTATTTTTCTTTCTATTTCAAAATACAATATTCACATATCAATCAATCAATTCATTTCAACAAACATTATACAGTACAAAATAACAAAGGAAGATATAAAAAATGATAAATAAAAGTGGACAACACTAGGCATAAGCCCGATTGGAGTGTACTACTCCTAATAAAACAACTTGAAAGATTTCAATTCTACAATGGCAATTCTACATATATTCGTATAAGTAGGTGAAATGGAACCCTAATTCAATATTCTTCACCAGAACGACAACTATTCACTTCCATTCCATGAATGTAATGTATAATCCAATATAATTTTTACAGTGTCCAGTTGAGCAACTCAAATCTTCTATGCCATCATTATTATTTTTCTATAACTGAAGATAAATCTCTTAACCAGAAATTTCTATTCATTCAATATTTCGCTCAGTAGAATTTTGCTCTTACTTCACAATTACTTCTTCTTCAACAGAAAAAGTAATTTACTTCCTTCCTCTCTTACTTTTTACTTCAACATTTCTTTGCATCTAGCAATCTAGCATAAAACTCGGCTTGTGAGACGTTATCTTCCCAACACCACCGGGAACTGTTATATTGATTTCTAATCGTACAAATATTCACACGAAATAGTAACGGAGTGTTGGGAAAGTCAATCTGAGCAGGCCGAAGATTGTATGCGTGAAGAATCGCTTTATGTTATGAATAACGTTCGCATGATAGAGCGTAGAGCGAACGAAATCGTCCCATTTATTTTAGGAGTCGATCCAACTCCTACATCTATCTAGTCTAGAATAAAGCATGGAATCCCATAGGCGCGCTATACATGTTGCCTGCCGGTTCTCGTGGAATGATGGAAGCCTCAGCCAGTGATTGAACTTTTAATGATGCTCAATAATGAAGAGCACGGGGGAGTAGTCAGAATCAGAGTCAGATAGTTGTGAATGAATAAAAATGAATGGGAATGTAGGATAGTGACCCATTTCTTGAGTAAAAGCTCAAGATTTTGTTTATTTTTATTTGGGTTTCTTCTTAATTTTTATTGCTACGTTGTTTTATCTTGACTGTGGTACAACAATCTAGATAGTTCTTGCTAGGCAGATCATGAAAATGGTTTGAAATCATGCTACATTCTTTCAACACTACTTCAACACTATATTAAACAAAATTGACTGGAAAAATTATCCTCTCTCTCCAACAACGATCTTGAAACTAAGATTTGACCGGTGGTTTTGAGTGATTCATTGATTCATAGAAAAAAACACATTGAAACATTAATATTTTATGTAAAATATAATAAACATCAAAAATATCTAATCTAAAACTTCAATCTATATTGAGCAGAGAACTAAACTATTGAGCAGAACTAACTATATTGACTATATTGTAATCCCAACCCCAACTAATATGACGATCACTGGTCTGATGTTTAGCCGTTCATGCATTCTAGATCCAGTTATAGCCTACTTGCAACTGAGTTTCATGGCAACTCGACATGCTGATCGCCAAGAGCCGTGAGACTTGAGTATCCTGAATCTTCAATAAAATGAGGATTTGAGGTGGATTAGCGTGATAAAAGGTTTGATAGAAGTAAGGTTATAGTAAGTTATACAATTTTAAATATGTCAAGTGGAATGGTTTGAAAGGCTTGCATTTGTACAATTTACATTACATTTCTGACGAAAGTGTCATTTACATTAGAAATGGGTGAAAAAATCCCTTGGGGTTACGCGTAACCCCTGTTGTCTTTAGTGTATAGTTGATTCAATTGAGCTTCACTCGGAAATTTTGCTTTTTTTCGAATATTATTGTTGTAAACGATTCAAATTATAAATTCATAGTAAGAAATATGCTCAAACTGGATGATAATATTAGTAGAGAGTGTTTAAAAATATCGTAAAAGCACATTATTCATCTATATCCACAATAAGATTCTTCAGCAATCTCCACACATTCTAAACCTGTGTGTGCCTTATTATCTTTATTTATGTAGTATTATTATCATTTTATTTTCTAGTTTTATCATAATATTGATGATTCTCCATCATTTCACCCATTTTACTTTAGTTTCTGCATGTTTCCTAGCCATTATTATCAATGTATAATATAATACGAACACACTTCTTTTTTATTTTAGCTGACTTACTTTTTTTTAATTGGGACCCTTCGAAATTGATAGTTATATAGTTCATTGACACGTTATTAAGATGGTTTTCCACAGATTGGATACAAATCATCACAATCAAATAGAAGATTATGGGTATTTTTGAGCTACTGCAAAAAGTATCAAATTTGGTGGCCCATTAGGTTATTTGATATTATTTATATTCATCCCGTGAACGAAATTTGGAAAATCACGTGAGAGACATCAAAAGATGATGCTCCAAAGGTTGATCATGAAAAAAAGTTTGAAAAATGGATCTAGATTTAATTTATAGATATTTTAAAGTTGAGGTTATGCGTAACCCCATGTTGTCTTGAAGCGTTGCTTGTTTTGTGTTGTCTGTCTAGGGTTAAAGATGGTTATAGAAAAGTTAGTCAGCTTAGGGAAAGCTTTGGAGTTAGATTCTAGCTTTGACACTATGCTAGTATTATTATTCTCAATTTTTTAAATAAAGAATTTTTTCATTGTAGTTGACCAAACACACACTTTGAGCGCTAATGTTTCCAAATGTACGTATTTGCGCTAGTGTGAGTATAGACTGTTCACACTGTCACAGAGTTAGCTATTGTCAGATTTAATTGTTTAGGTGCATCGTGTGACTTAATCGCTTTCCGGTGCCCCCCCCCTGTGGGGGTATCCTCCCCAAGTGATGTTGAGTTGATGGGAGGGGTGGTAAAGGGTCTCGCGTTGGGAGGCGTATTGAAAAGCAAGTTGATGTTTTCATTAGAGCCGCAATTACGGGCGGCAAACTTCAAAGCGGCGGCACATCAAAGGCAACAGCAAAACGTAGCCACGCCCCTTCACGCCAGCAGAAAGCTCTGGAACTGAACGATTTCAGTGGTCACAATCTTCTTTCCCTCCTCTTCCTCCTCCTGGAAGCATTTCCACCTGACCACCACTCCCCCCTCGCCTCACGCAAATGTTGCCCGATTACAAAGTTGCAGTTGGAGTTGAAGCAGCCAGGCCTTTTCCGGCCCGTGTGGTGTGGACTGCTACCTGGGTACACTCTGTCACTTCCTGGTCAACCCAGGACACAGCTGTCTGCCCCGATAATACCCCACTGCAGTATAATGATCTCTGCCACCAGTCTCATTCTATTTAAAATGGTCTCTTTGACCGATACCGACAGTAGTATCGTCCTTTGTTTCCAGACTGAATATCAGATGCCAGGTGATACTTAAGAGGAAACCTGGGACAAATGAGCAGAAGTGTGATGAGCCTACAATTTCTTGTAAATAATCATATACTAATCAACATATGACACTATGTTTGACGGCTTGATACTATCGTAATTTGTCGATGCATATCTTATGATTCAACAACCCTGTTCCGAGCTGCAGTCAGTAGAATCCAGATTGCATTGATGATCGCCGAGCCGGCATTTAAAAGAAGAAGAAGAAGAAGAAGAAGAAGAAGAGAAGAAGAAGAAGAAGAAGAAGAAGAAGAAGAAGAAGAAGAAGAAGAAGAAGACGAAGAAGAAGACGAAGAAGAAGAAGAAAGAAGAAGAAGAAGAAGAAGAAGAAGAAGAAAAAGAAGAGAAGAAGAGAGAAGAAGAAGAAAAGAAGAAGAAGGAAGAAGAAGAAGAATAAGAAGAAGAAGAAGAAGAAGAAGAAGAAGAAGAAGAAGAAGAATAAGAAGAAGAAGAAGAAGAGAAGAGAAGAAGAAAGAAGAAGAAGAAGAAGAAGAAGAAGAAAGAAGAAGAAGAAGAAGAAGAGAAGAAGAATAGAAGAAGAAGAAGAAGAAGAAGAAGAAGAAGAAGAAGAAGAAGAAGAAAAGAAGAAAAGAAGAAAAGAAGAAAGAAGAAGAAGAAGGAGGAGGAGGAGGAGGAGGAGGAGGAGGAGGAGGAGGAGAAGAAGAAGAAGAAGAAGAAGAAGAAGGAGGAGGAGGAGGAGGAGGAGGAGGAGAAGAAGAAGAAGAAGAAGAAGAAGAAGAGGAAGATGAGGAGGAAGAAGAGGAAGAAGAAGAAGAAGAAGATATCTTATGACTCTTATGAAGTATCTCATGCTATAATTATCTCCAATATCAATACCACCAAGATATTAATTGAAAGATTTGGAAGATACGAACTTTGGAAAACTTTTTATGAAGAGATGTCTGAAAAGTAAACATTTTGAGCCCAAGATACAAATAAGATTTTTACATGAAGAGTCATACTAATCCATTTATGACACTAAGTCTGACGGCTTGACACTATAATTTTTATCTCATGAAGCTATCTCATCAATATCAATACCACCAAGATATTAATTATTGAAATTGTGGAATGTATAAATCAGATTTATTGATGAAACTTTAGATGAAGATATGTCTGAAAAGTAGACTTTTTGATCCATCATACAAATAAGGTGTTTACATCAAGGAGACTTCAACCAAATCAATGTACCTAGAATATATTCTAGGTACCTTGAACCAAATGATGAAGCTAATGATAAAGCGATACAGAGTCTGAACGGTAGACTTCTAGAATCCAAGTTAAATCAATAAGATTCCTAGATTATACTGTTGATGAAGGAAGAGATACAGAGTCTGAACAGTAGACTTCTAGAATCGGAACATTTGAATTGATTTGGAGTTGAGATAAGTATATTCAAGGATTGCAATGTTTACATAATATTAAAGCATAAATCAGTTTATTAGCTCTTGAAAATATGCTTCTAATAAGTGCATGACATCATCGCAGCTACAGCCATCTAAAAAAATAAAGGCTCAACAAGGCTTACACATCTGTTTACCCTCAACTAAACTTAGATTATCTATCCTTCTAACTTTCGAATTAGAGAGAAAAAATATTTAAAATAGTTCTAATTGAGAAAATTCCAGCAATATAGATCACCATTATGCACTCTCACAAACAGCAGTCATTACTCAAATTTTGTTTTTTGTTTCCGAAGAGCTGCACCGTTTGAACAGGGTGACCGATAATTAAATTTCTCTTAGGTATTACGGAATGCTCCATTGAACAATCAGTCAATCAACAATCTTAATGAAGTCATTGATGTTGGAATGATTTCATTTCCGAATTATCAGAGAAGCACATAAAGATTAATGGAAGTTTGGGCCAACATCACGCTTCTTGGTTCGATCTCTTTCTGGCTTATTTCATGGATGCTGGTCTTCGTTCTCACTTCCTCTAGAACTCTCCTTTCCTTTCTCTTTCTTTTTCTAGCTTATTGAATTGATGCAGCTGTCCGTTCTCACTTCCTCTGGAACCCTCCATTTCTTTCTATTTCTTCATTTGAAGGCTGCGTGCGTTTGATGGAGAGAATAAAAGATAGAGCAGTCGGTTCAGGTCAGGCCGTCAAGCGTGCTGACTGTTGGTTGGGAGTGTACCGCTGCACCGCGTGGCGTGTGGACTGTACCGGCACTCATTACATGGTCGGCGGTGCAGTTTGGACGCCAATTACCCGCTATTAATTACAGGCGGTCGGCTACGCTCACACTAATACAATCAACTTTATTTATTTCCATATAAAAAGCGGTCAGATAACGCTGTTTTGGTCGGCGGTCATTCGGAGCTCGGGATCTGGCTGTCAGGCTGAGACAGACATCTGCACTGTGCAGTGTGGAGTGTGCACTCTCCTATAGAGAGAGCCGCTTTATAAAGTCAATGGAAATGATAGGACTACAGGGTTGCTGATTCTCCGTTACCACCGCCTTCTAAATCAGATAAACAAACATATATAGTGGCATTGTCAACATCAATGCGAATGATTTGCCTGTACGCAAATAATTTTCGGTTTAAACGGAGGAATGTGAGCTGTCGAGCTGTGCGTTTAAAGTGTGAATGAAACAAGTTATGATAAATGCAACCATGTCCACACGTAAACATGGTTTAGCGTAGATGGTGGATATGGTCCCTATTCTTTCAGTTAGAAATTAAAAGACGAAATACCATAACATCTCTTCCCATACAATCAAATAATAATTGATTTCTTTGATTGACTTTCTCTTCAATCTATCATGATTTCCCCCTTCATTTCATCAATTCTAAAGCAGGAAGAGATCAATTATTATGACACGATCCACAATTTGTCCCTCAATTATTGACAAACTAAGTTATAGAAAATCAATTATGATTATTAGTATGTGCAACATTTTAATAAAATTATTCGATGCACAATTTTGCTATTCCTTGAAAATCTTTCCTTATTTCAAAAAAACTGAACAAAATGGCTAAGAATATCTTCATTATCGTTTGATATTGAGCTCAATTTGTTATTATTCTTCTAGATTATTCTTCTTGATAATTCTACAGGCTTTTCCTATGTAAGGAACCTTCTTCAAGTTTTGTATATGTATATTGTATATTGTTTGTCTTTTCTAAGAAGAAGAATAAAGATAATTTCAATTTCAATTGCATTGAATTGAAAAAATAGATCTACGTGTCAACTTCTACATGTGAATTCCTTTAAATCTATGAATATTGAAATCTCTGAGTGTTCAAATTCATTCTTCCTTGTCAAAAGTAACGATCCATCTTTACTCACATCTAAGAGAAGACAATTTTGCCGCAGACGAATGCTTTAGGGTAGTTTAGTTATGTCATCCAATTTAGAAAGCGCGAGGTATGTAGTTAGTTTGTTCAGTTTTATGAGCACGTACTTTGGACTCTACGACGCGATGAAAAATGCCAGAATTTTCCGCCAGGGAAATGAAAGGTGGACGAAACTGGAGCCAGGAGAAAAGCCATAAATTTGATATCTGCGCCTTGCACGGGGAATACAAGTGCCCGATGCCAGCAGATGCTTCCTGCATTTCCCCACCAATTTTCCAGCATGTAATTCTGTGGAAATCCATTTAGAACTGCAATTCCATTTGCTTCATGCGCAACTTTATGTTGTCGATGATATTTATGTCTTACAATTAAGATGATAATCAATGATCATATAATTATTGTTGATTTGACTTGATGAATAAAATAACATTGCATCACAATCGTTATTCGGATGATTTAGGAGGTAGACGAGTAAACATTTTCAACGAACTTACCACCTCATCAGTAAGAAATGCTTTTGATAAAATGGGAAATTTAATAAAATATCGTTATTGGTTTGATTATCCCATTCTCTAATCGACCATTTAAGAAAAATCCATCATGTCATATCGCAAATAGCCCTTATACCAGGAGAGAATTGACTATTCTATAATTATTCTAGAATGATTTAGGAGGTAGACGAAACATTTTCGACAAACTTACCACCTCGTCAGTAAGTGTTTTCGATGAAATGGGAAATTTAATAAAATGTCAATATTGGTTTGATCTTCCCATTCTTTAATCGATGAAACCATTCAAGAAAAATCCATTGTCATATAGCAAATAGCCCTTATACTAGAAGAGAATTGACTATGCTTTAATACCCCCCACCCTCACAGTATTAAAATAATATTGACATAAAAGGAGAATTTCCATTCACTAGATTTCACCTTATTTGGCTCAAAATTGTCATCGAAATTTTATGTTTTATTTCCTTTCTCAATGTTAATTATAATTATTCTAGAATGATTTAGGAGGTAGACGAAACATTTTCGACAAACTTACCACCTCGTCAGTAAGAATTGTTTTCGATAAAATGGGAAATTTAATAAAATGTCAATATTGGTTTGATCTTCCCATTCTTTAATCGATGAAACCATTCAAGAAAAATCCATCATGTCATATTGCAAATAGCCCTTATACTAGAAGAGAATTGACTATGCTTTAATACCCCCACCCTCACAGTATTAAAATAATATTGACATAAAAGGAGAATTTCGATTCACTAGATCTCACCTTACTTGGCTCAAAATTGTCATCAAAATTTTATGTTTTATTTTCTTTCTCAATGTTGAATTGTGTTCAGGATTTGTGTTATAATAATTTTCAACTTTATGAAATAAAATATAAAATATAAATCTAAAATATAAATATAAAATATATAATCTAGATTAGGAGGTGAAAGTGAAAGTAAAATTTTCTCGTGATAAAACTACCAGCCAATATAACCTATAATCTCAAATATTATGATGAATTAAATTATTATAAGTTGAAAAACATTAATTTTCGTATCTTTTACGTTTTTCACCAGTTCGGAAGTATATTGAACGCTAGTGTCCCTCATAAATTAATAAATCGCATCATTAAATGAATTATGAATGAGTCTCACTATGGGGGTGTAGAATATTCTACCTACAGTAGACTACATCAAAGATTTATGAGAATTCACCAACGGCAGAGCTCCAAGTCATCAAGAATGTTCTAGCACGACACCATTTCCAATAACTGAGACGTCTACCAATAGTAGTTGACAGGGGGAGTGTCTTAAAAAGTGCTCGCTTGTGATTGGTCGATGCTGTGCGATGTAGTCTTCAACGGTAGGTGATAGATGGCAGCACTTACAACGTCATCTACTTATGTATTAAAAACGGTTTAGTTCTTTCACATTAACTTACATCCACGTATAGACATAAGAGTATGAGGTGCTTCTAGTATAATAACATATATTCACATTTTCTCATTGAACGAGAGTAAAATTATTGAAGTACAGTAAAAGAAATACTGTATTCGAGGTTTTATGAAAAACCAGCAAGAAACTGTATTCCTTATTCACTTTCTTGGTGAAGGCTACTTCTATTTCATAAAATTAGAAAATTAAAGTAGGTACCGTACCCTGTTTCCAACTTCATTTTATTTCTCACTTGTTTCGACTTATTCATTTTCAAGTGAATGAGCGTATATACCTGTAAATTAAATTTTAGTCGTCACATGTGAGAAATGAAAGAAAGTTGAGAACTCAGTACTTTGATTTTCTATGTATCTTCTTCTCCTTCTTCCTATTCCTCCTTTTTGTATTCTTCCTCTTCTTCTACTTCTCCTCCTCCTCCTTCTTCTTCTCCGACTCCTCATTCTATATGTTCTAATTTCCTTCTACTTTTTCTTTTCCTTCTTTTCTTCTTTCTCTTCGTCTTCTTCTTCCTCTTCTTCTTCGTCTTCTTCATGTCTTCTGCTTCATCTTTTTCTCTATTCTCGTCTCTTCTTGTCTGCTTCTACTTCTCCTGAACTTCTTCTAATCCATCTTTTCATTTTACACCTTCGTCTTATTCCTCTCCTCGTCTCATATTTCGTCTTTTTCTTCTCCTTCTTCCTAAGTTGTTTTTTTCTTCTTCCTCTTCCTCTTCTTTCTCTTTTTGTATTCTTCTTCTTCTCTTCCTCCTCCTTATTTTTTCTCTCCTTATTCTCCTTCACCGTCTTCCTCTTCTTCCCAAGGCGGTGGTTAGCTCGGTGCAGCCCCCGATTACTGCTTAGCTCGCCGCCCAGCATAAGCCAGCATAATTATGGTTCCAATGCAACTGGTTTTCTTCTGCCGCCGTCTCATTACCGCTCTCATCTCCGCCACCGCCGCAATTTCGCTGCAAATCTCTCTTTTCGCCAACAGCGTTTTGCTGTGTCACATGCAGCTATGATTCAAAACATCAAAATTGAAACCTTTATCGACATCTCAAAAATATCTCAACATCATTCAAAATACCATTATACATAAACATATCCTACACAGCCTACACAAGATAGAGATAGTATTGAAAGACATCTTGAAATACAATGACAGTTATCAAGTAGGCCTACCCTCTTATCTCATCACAACACAACTAGTTTCATCTCTTCAAGAACCATTTTATTGTGCATCAATAATTTCAGTAGCCCTAAAAAGGAAAGTGAGTACATAGCATCTTTAACAAAGTACATCATTTCATCCAAGTACAGCAATTATTGAAATCTAATAGAATATGTTTCGGATTAACCCTAAAGAGACACACTGGGGTGTTTTACTGGGGATTTTTTTTCTGTTCTGCAGTTGACAATATCAAACAGATGGGAATTTATGCCCAGTCTAAATTAGGTTTGTAGTATTGTCAACTACTCTCCACCACTTCCGGTCAGTAATAGCATTCTACAAGGTCACCAGCTCATCTTGTTCTTCGTTTGGGGTGTCTAACACCCCAGAGTGTCTTCTACGTAGGACTTTCATCAAACACTTTTATTACAAAGATTTACTTGTATTGTCACTACGAATGTGGTATGGGATGATGGATCAGATTGGAATGAATGCTATGATTCTCTACAACTTGAGATTCAAAGCAATAAAATGAAGAGACGTGAGTTTTTGATGAAGTTGTCATTGGCAATGATCAAGCCATTTGTTCAAACCGGATTAGGAGCTCGAACACTTAGGCGGAACATACGTACTTCTAAAATTAGTATAAATATTGATAAGCAGTGCTTTACTTTTGATTTCTGTATGCACTTGGAACAAAAATGATTAAGAAATGATGAAGTATGGTCTAAGTACTTGTTTTTTTCATATTTTTCAAAGAAAACTGCAAAATTAAATTGGAGTGTTAAACACCCCAGTGTGTCTACTGTGTTAGTGTGCATAAAGTAAGTGTGTCTCTGTAGGGTTAACAACAAAAACCATTGTTAGTGCCGATTGACGATGAGGTTATAAATTCAGTCCGATATTGGATGCGATAGTAGATTGTATGAGTGAGTTGTATTTGTATGAGGGAGAAATGTCATCAGAGATCAAATCTAAACGATCCTATTGTATTTGTTGTGATAAAAGAGTGACATACTTATTAATTGTAGATTAAACAAGGACCTACCTACGGAGTACACAGATTTCTTAAAATGGATGCCGAAAGATATCAAATCAAGTGTATGTGGAACTGCAAACTGTAAAAGCGATTGATTCTAATGTAATTTGAGATTCCAGTCTTGATAATGAACTAATAATAGAAGGGAAAATCGTAGACTGGTGCTCCAAACCTTCATTATTCTGTTTTCCATGATATTGGAAACCTCAGGAAATCTTTTGTTGGAAGATAGAAGTTCGTGTTTGAAAAAGTCCATGGCTTTTTAGCATGACTTTGTATTCAGGGAAGTTCTTATCAAAGGAAGTCCCTCTTTAGCATGACTTTGTTGTCAGAATGTTTCTGAGATAGATTTATTTCGACATTATTTTCTTGGGACTTGAGTTAGATGGTAATTCGTAAACCAGTAGCTAAAAGTATCAGAATTATTTTCAATAGTGCTTCAACTTAAATTAGGCCATCTTCTTCTCCTCTAAGTACCGTCTCCATTTCGGAGGTTGGCAATCATCATGGCGATTTTTACCTTGTTCACAGCCGCTCTAAATAGGTCATTGGTTGTGCAATTAAACGCTTCCCTCAGGTTTCTCAACCAAGACATTCATTAGGTCATCAATAGTTATGGAAAACGAAAAGCCCTAAGAAAATTGGTTTCAACACCGCAAGGTTGATTTTTTACACTGCTAGGTTGATTTTTTACACTGCTAGGTTGATTTTTTACACTGCTAGGCTGATTTTTTACACTGCTAGCTGGTATTTTTTTACAAGTAATGTGGTTTGTGGGTTAGAACGGATCTGAGTTCTCTCATTCTCGACTATATAGATTCAACTTCCAAGTCTAGTAAAAAGAATGATCACGATTTTGCTCTGATTTACACCGACAGTAGTGCATCAAGAGCAGATACTATTCAGCAGATCGGAACAGCGGTGATCGATGTGACAAGAACATGAAACTGACAAGATGGAAACAGATTGAGGGATATTCAGGTTAAATGACGTGTAACAAATTGTCTCTCGTCGGTACCAACTGCTGTTTGATGTGGGCAGATTTACAGACCAATAAATTGCACTTGATGGAAACATTCCAGTGTGTCTACTGTGTTAGTGTGCATAAAGTAAGTGTGTCTCTGTAGGGTTAACAACAAAAACCATTGTTAGTGCCGATTGACGATGAGGTTATAAATTCAGTCCGATATTGGATGCGATAGTAGATTGTATGAGTGAGTTGTATTTGTATGAGGGAGAAATGTCATCAGAGATCAAATCTAAACGATCCTATTGTATTTGTTGTGATAAAAGAGTGACATACTTATTAATTGTAGATTAAACAAGGACCTACCTACGGAGTACACAGATTTCTTAAAATGGATGCCGAAAGATATCAAATCAAGTGTATGTGGAACTGCAAACTGTAAAAGCGATTGATTCTAATGTAATTTGAGATTCCAGTCTTGATAATGAACTAATAATAGAAGGGAAAATCGTAGACTGGTGCTCCAAACCTTCATTATTCTGTTTTCCATGATATTGGAAACCTCAGGAAATCTTTTGTTGGAAGATAGAAGTTCGTGTTTGAAAAAGTCCATGGCTTTTTAGCATGACTTTGTATTCAGGGAAGTTCTTATCAAAGGAAGTCCCTCTTTAGCATGACTTTGTTGTCAGAATGTTTCTGAGATAGATTTATTTCGACATTATTTTCTTGGGACTTGAGTTAGATGGTAATTCGTAAACCAGTAGCTAAAAGTATCAGAATTATTTTCAATAGTGCTTCAACTTAAATTAGGCCATCTTCTTCTCCTCTAAGTACCGTCTCCATTTCGGAGGTTGGCAATCATCATGGCGATTTTTACCTTGTTCACAGCCGCTCTAAATAGGTCATTGGTTGTGCAATTAAACGCTTCCCTCAGGTTTCTCAACCAAGACATTCATTAGGTCATCAATAGTTATGGAAAACGAAAAGCCCTAAGAAAATTGGTTTCAACACCGCAAGGTTGATTTTTTACACTGCTAGGTTGATTTTTTACACTGCTAGGTTGATTTTTTACACTGCTAGGCTGATTTTTTACACTGCTAGCTGGTATTTTTTTACAAGTAATGTGGTTTGTGGGTTAGAACGGATCTGAGTTCTCTCATTCTCGACTATATAGATTCAACTTCCAAGTCTAGTAAAAAGAATGATCACGATTTTGCTCTGATTTACACCGACAGTAGTGCATCAAGAGCAGATACTATTCAGCAGATCGGAACAGCGGTGATCGATGTGACAAGAACATGAAACTGACAAGATGGAAACAGATTGAGGGATATTCAGGTTAAATGACGTGTAACAAATTGTCTCTCGTCGGTACCAACTGCTGTTTGATGTGGGCAGATTTACAGACCAATAAATTGCACTTGATGGAAACATTCCATGGGGGATAGACGTAGCCAGTATTATGATGGACATGATGCTGGGGAAAGTAAGTATGGTGATGGACAAGATGGTGAGGGAACTCCCTCCTATATTGGCCTTGAAAAAATAGGTATATATATGCTCAACAGAAATATCTTGTCGTTAGAAAATGTATGGTTCTAAATGTATATTAAACAAGGACCTACCTACGGAGTACACAGATTTCTTAAAATGGATGCCGAAAGATATCAAATCAAGTGTATGTGGAACTGCAAACTGTAAAAGCGATTGATTCTAATGTAATTTGAGATTCCAGTCTTGATAATGAACTAATAATAGAAGGGAAAATCGTAGACTGGTGCTCCAAACCTTCATTATTCTGTTTTCCATGATATTGGAAACCTCAGGAAATCTTTTGTTGGAAGATAGAAGTTCGTGTTTGAAAAAGTCCATGGCTTTTTAGCATGACTTTGTATTCAGGGAAGTTCTTATCAAAGGAAGTCCCTCTTTAGCATGACTTTGTTGTCAGAATGTTTCTGAGATAGATTTATTTCGACATTATTTTCTTGGGACTTGAGTTAGATGGTAATTCGTAAACCAGTAGCTAAAAGTATCAGAATTATTTTCAATAGTGCTTCAACTTAAATTAGGCCATCTTCTTCTCCTCTAAGTACCGTCTCCATTTCGGAGGTTGGCAATCATCATGGCGATTTTTACCTTGTTCACAGCCGCTCTAAATAGGTCATTGGTTGTGCAATTAAACGCTTCCCTCAGGTTTCTCAACCAAGACATTCATTAGGTCATCAATAGTTATGGAAAACGAAAAGCCCTAAGAAAATTGGTTTCAACACCGCAAGGTTGATTTTTTACACTGCTAGGTTGATTTTTTACACTGCTAGGTTGATTTTTTACACTGCTAGGCTGATTTTTTACACTGCTAGCTGGTATTTTTTTACAAGTAATGTGGTTTGTGGGTTAGAACGGATCTGAGTTCTCTCATTCTCGACTATATAGATTCAACTTCCAAGTCTAGTAAAAAGAATGATCACGATTTTGCTCTGATTTACACCGACAGTAGTGCATCAAGAGCAGATACTATTCAGCAGATCGGAACAGCGGTGATCGATGTGACAAGAACATGAAACTGACAAGATGGAAACAGATTGAGGGATATTCAGGTTAAATGACGTGTAACAAATTGTCTCTCGTCGGTACCAACTGCTGTTTGATGTGGGCAGATTTACAGACCAATAAATTGCACTTGATGGAAACATTCCATGGGGGATAGACGTAGCCAGTATTATGATGGACATGATGCTGGGGAAAGTAAGTATGGTGATGGACAAGATGGTGAGGGAACTCCCTCCTATATTGGCCTTGAAAAAATAGGTATATATATGCTCAACAGAAATATCTTGTCGTTAGAAAATGTATGGTTCTAAATGTATATTTCAAAAGGTATGGTTCTAAAGGTAATAGAAATATCTTGTCGTTAGCAAATGTATGGTTCTAAAGGAATATTTCCAAAAGTATGGTTCTAAAGGTAATAGAAATATCTTGTCGTTAGCAAATGTATGGTTCTAAAGGTATATTTCCAAAAGTATGGTTCTAAAGGTAATAGAAATATCTTGTCGTTAGCAAATGTATGGTGCTTAAGGTATATTTCAAATGGTATGGTTCTAAAGGTAATAGAAATATCTTGTCGTTAGCAAGTGTATGGTTCTTAAGGTATATTTCAAATGGTATGGTTCTAAAGGTAATAGAAATATCTTGTCGTTAGCAAATGTATGGTTCTAAAGGTATATTTCAAATGGTATGGTTCTAAAGGTAATAGAAATATCTTGTCGTTAGCAAATGTATGGTTCTTAAGGTATATTTCAAATGGTATGGTTCTAAAGGTAATAGAAATATCTTGTCGTTAGCAAATGTATGGTTCTTAAGGTATATTTCAAATGGTATGGTTCTAAAGGTAATAGAAATATCTTGTCGTTAGCAAATGTATGGTTCTTAAGGTATATTTCAAATGGTATGGTTCTAAAGGTATATTTCAAATGGTATGGTTTTAAATGTAATAGAAATATCTTGTCGTTAGCAAATGTATGGTTCTAAAGGTATATTTCAAATGGTATGGTTCTAAAGGTAATAGAAATATCTTGTCTTTAGCAAATGTATGGTTCTTAAGATATATTTCAAATGGTATGGTTCTAAAGGTAATAGAATAACTTGTCGTTAGCAAATGTATGGTTCTAAAGGTATATTTCAAATGGTATGGTTCTCAAGGTAATAGAAATATCTTGTCGTTAGCAAATGTATGGTTCTTAAGGTATATTTCAAATGGTATGATTCTAAAGGTAATAGAAATATCTTGTCGTTAGCAAATGTATAGTTCTTAAGGTATATTTCAAATGGTATGGTTCTAAAGGTAATAGAAATATCTTGTCATTAGCAAATGTATGGTTCCAAAGGTATAATTCATTATTGATTATCAAATATTACAAATAGATTGTGTAATTAAAGGTATCATTGATTATTATCAAATATTACACATAGATTGAGTAAAACGACTAGTTATTGTCTCATTATGTTTCAAGTCTTTCAAATTATTGGAACATTTTTGTAAAAGTGGAAAAAGAGCTTGAGAAGAAATTTTCATGTTGCTTGCAACCTCCATTGTAGCAGAGACAAACGAATGAATGTCCGACTAATATCAAACTAATATAGTAGTATTCGTTTCTCTATAATTGTAGTCATTCATGATAGAGTGCATATCTTTTTCAATTCTGAGAGAAAAACTGAATTTTGCTAAATTTCATTATTCATATTGTTTATCCAATTCTACATCAATTGCCTGTTACAGTTTATGGTTGAACTACCAACAGCTTTCCATGATTGAGCAAGGAAGGATAACTTCTGAAATGAATGATATTCTTCCACTTCAGGGTTGTTTGCACAGTGCAGGCCTAGATTAAGTATAAATTAAATTTTATGAAAACGACTTGGTATTGTCATAACCATTTATTTATTAAAACAGCTTTAGATACGGTACTAGTTTTTGATATTATACCATAATTCTATCTCTAATAGACTGAAAGCTCAAACATTATTGAGCAGCAGAATAAATTTATCGAATACAAGGTCTGTAGGAAGATCTTTAGGGATCTTGGTATGGATGAAGCACTACGATTGGCCATTAGCTGTTGACCAATGCAGGTTGAGCTTTACTGTCATTGGCCGAGACTATAAACGTTCAAGTATTTTAGATATAGTAATAATAATATCGAGTGACCTGGTTGGCTCAGGTCTGGTGTCAGAGTTTTCAGGTCGCAACTGATCAATTTCAGGGCCTCTGACATGACCTAACGACTGCTTTTTAGGCAGCCGGGACCGACGGCTTAACGTGTCCATCCGAAACACGGGAGTGGCCCGAGATAAATATCTTGCCCGGGCCGGGATTTGAACCCGAGCCTCTGAATCATGAAGCCAGCATCTGATCCACTCGACTACGGCCACTCCTTAGATATAGTAATCAGAACCGTTAGAACCGTTGAACTACAACAAATAAGAGAAACTTAGTAACTAACGAAGTCAAATAAATAATATAAGGAAGTATTTTCATCCATTATCTCTTATAATTATCCATTTGGTTTTGTTAGTGACTGAGTTTCTCTTTATTTGTTTTCTTACAATAAATTTCATGACCATTTTGGGATCCTTGGGCCTGTCTAGTCTTAGCCAATGACAGTCGAGCTCAACCTCCATTGGTCAACAGCTAATTAACCAATCGTACGGCTTCAACCATGTTTTATTACCTGCTGCCCAATGTTTAAGCTTTCTAGAGATTGATAATGTTGTAGCAATCGAACCTAGTATACTAAAATATTTTCATAAATGAATATTTTTGACAATATAAGGTCGATCTTTTCAATTTGGATATGTACCACTCTATGAACAACTACTCTACTTCATCCACTATCATTCACTCCATTACTCCACTCTATCAACTACACCACCTCCAGAAAAACATAAAAAGCTAAATTGAATTGAAGGACCCTCCAACGAACCGGTCATTTAAGTAACTACTGCATAATAATTTTACATCATCATAGCTTGATTTCAACCATCAAACAATATTTGCAAGTTTACTTACTGCTTTGTCATCTGTAAACTATAACTTGTTCCATAAAGGCAAAGTAGTTTTATCATTTATCTATCCATAGTGTGATTTCTAGTTATCAGTTCCAGTGTTTTTTACTGTATATTTCATACTGATTGAAGTCGGAAACTGCAATACCTCACGGAAGATGTCAATAAAGCGTCTTTGCTACTCTGTATTCCACACAGTTCACAGTAAAAAGCTTTCATAAAATGCTGGTAATGCTGATGAGGTCATAGTCAATTTTTCTTGCCTGCAAACAAGGGTTGCGTGAGACAGACATTGTTATCGCCTGCCGAAATTATACGGTGGACAACCCTAATGCTTCGATCGATGCCATTCTCATTTTTAGAGTGTTGGTTTTCCTCATTACCTGCTGAAACAATGGTCTCTGACGGCCCACATAACAGGCTCAGTCCCCGTGTTACGCGATAAAAGTTCAGCCAAACCTACATTGCTTGTCAAATTATAGACGAACATCGAGTACAACTGATATATTACCACAATTGACGATGTGTTTTCTATTGTTCCAGCTTACGTGACTATATTCATTCTTTGTGGTGTATTGCATATTGGATTGTTCTCTGCTAGACAATACTCACTTTCCTTTTTCATTCCTTGATTATTGGGGTTTGTTGGAATACTGTATTCTGTGTAGTGCATGAATGAAAATTTATTGGAATATGCATCAACTTTCAATATAGCCATAAATCAATCACAAAATGAAACTCATGGATTTTCGAGAGTTTTGGGGCTTGTAGCGGGAGAATAAAAAAAGGTTGATGATCCACAATTAATTATTAAATTGGCGAACTTTGCATTGAGGGTGATTCTAACTAGCAAATTTGTCAACATGACTCTTTGGTTGAATTTTGGAAAAAATATTTAATTCGATTTGTCCTCTGGTCGAAGGTCGAATGGTTGAATTACACAACACATTGATTTGCCCAATATCAGATATTCATATTTTGATGAATTATTGACAATATAGAGGTTGAAAGCATCAATAATCAATCAATAGTGATCCTCTTCTAAATTCTGATACACAAATTTTAAATTAAGATTTGGTTCTGAATAAGGATTAGTCCATACCCCCCAAGCTTGAGTATCAACCCTGAAAAAATTATTGAACCGGAAAAAGGGGCCTCAACATAAGCCCTTGTCACGATTTTCGAAAAAATTATCTATATATATATATATATATATAATATATATATATATCGCGAGTTCAATTTACAGCATTTAAGATATACACCGATTTCGAATAAAAAATATGCGTGTCAAAAATCACCAAAGTAATACGCTATATACACCATTCAGACTACAGATTGCTCTAGTATACAATCCATCCTTATAAAAATAAGTTTTCTTATAAAAATAAGTTACTATCCCAAGTTAAGAGCATAGAAAACTCCTAATTTTCCAATTATTATTCACACACACACAAAAAAAAATTTCCCCTCCAAAACATGTAATAAATCCTGTTTTCATTTTTTGGACCTTGGCTTCTTCAAACCTACACTCAGCCGTACGACCAACCAGATTGATTATCCAGGAAAGTGTCTAATAATTACTATTCATCATTGATGCGTGCAATCGCTGTCGATCGAGCGATGATGGTCGGGGGGTGGGGGCGACTAGACCAGGGCGGGGCAGCTCGAAAAATATACGACGTTGATAATAAATTCAGGTGTGAGGCTGGGCCCACAGGCTACTATTACTGCGACGGGTGAGCAACTAATTCGTGGTGTCGGTCCCTTTTCAATCAAAAACGTTTATTCACGCGGCTAGCCATCCTGCTCGCTTACCCTAGCTGCCACCTAGCTTTTATATTCCACGTCCGCTTTCTGTCGTTTTATTAAATATTAATTATATTCAAATAATACGTTAGCGTTCACTCTTAACGTCCAGTGTCTTCCTTCGCTGCCGCTCAAGCCTCAAGATGTGCATCAGTCTCACCAAACATTCAATGGACTTTTCTTGAGGGAACACTCACGCCTCGTGGTGGCGATGCAACGTTCTGAGCAGTATTAATTATGATGGATTTAGTAATGCAACACTTATTCATTTGGTTTGTATTTTGATGTAATATTACGCTTGTTCTTTGTTATCAAAATGACATTTTAGACCATAAGATTCTTAGATCTGTGACAATAATGGTAACGACGTTGCCGTCGTTATATGTCTTAAAAATATTATGTTATGTACAAGGCAATTTGAATAAGTATGATTCCAATAGCTTCCATAGTTTAAATACAAGAAATAGACACGAACTTAGAATTCCATTGTACAGTCACACTAAATCACAATGAAACTGGCATTTCACATCTATCAAATTATATAACTCCACACCTGACCACTTGAAGGAACTCACATGCACACAATTTAAAAAAGTATTGAAAGAAGTGTTAATTGATGAATGGTTTGTACACCGTACATGACTATTTTAGAATAGATTGGAATCGTTTTATGTGATTCATGTTTCATTCTATTGTTCTGATACGGACTGATCTTAGTGTTTTTGTGTTTATTTTGACTTACTTTAGTATTAAAAAATTGACGAAATTCATGTATTCATGTGAATATTTTATGACCAATAAAATTCTATTCTAATATTAATTAATATAATACTTGGCAATCAAATCTTTATCATCCATCATCAATATATTTGTCAATCCGTCGATTTGTGTAAATCTTCCTCCTGTTCAAAGCTGTCCTCATGGTCTGTGAAACTCACTCAGTTATCTTATTTCAGGTTGTAGCGCAGATCTAAGCTTATTTTATCCAGCTATTTATTTTAAGTTACTTCATCTAGCTACGTTAGTCTATGAATGTAGGCTTAACAATATCAATAGAAGAAGTTCAATCTTCGGTATTAATCTATCCGACTGAATAAGACTATCAGACTATCAGACTATGCAAATCTTATTGCAATAAATTATGCATCTTTGTAATATAATTCTCCAGTTAACAGTTCTACTCTGATTTATAGAATATTTGGTATCTGGGCAGATTACTGGCTAACTATTGGATAATTACTGGCTAACTTGGATAACTATTTGGTATTTAGCCAGATTTTCACGAATTCTTCATCTCATAAAGAATAGTAGACTCCAGCATCCTGTTACAAAAGGTTTTGACTTACTTGACGATTGAAGTCTGTTGAGTCAAGTGTGTTGAATCAAGTCTATTGAATCAAGTCTATTGAATCAATTCCTATTCCGGACTATGTGTAACCATATCTTTAAATTAGGGAGAGGAATAGCACAAGGTTACCTTATTTTTGTAATGTACTTTTTCAAATTCAAATTCAAATTTATTCCACAAAAACGTACACAATACAAAATCAAAATACAAGTTCTCAAAAGCAAAATAACATAGTTATTAATATACATATTACACTGTATTATTTATTTTACATAGTGGATTACTACTGGCAAAAGTATAACTTGTCCGCCAGTAGGAGTAGCAATAATTACATTATAACAAAAGTAAAAGAAAAGACATTACAGAACTCAAGAATTTAGATCATAATTCCAAAAATAAGATGTCGAACTATTGGGGGAAAATATCTAGCCTATATTACGTTGATATTAAAGTAATAAGATTGAATTATCCAGTTTTTAACGGTTGGTGGGCTATATTTAATCACTTTTTGATTGGTGAGATCATTTATTGTATGAATAAAGTCTGTTGAGTCAAGTCAGGGCTTTGGTGTTTGACTCACTTGAGTCAAGTTTTGACTCAACACTGTACTGTACCCTGGTATCTGAAATTAACAGGCTGGACAGTATGCCTACTCACTACATGCATAACATTGTACCACATATTTCTTGTCTTCGATTGTACTTTTGCATTCACTTACTAGCAACTCAGCACTGTGAGCAGATCGAGAAAAATAAGAGACTTCATTCATCCATTCACAGTTACCTACAAAAAACTACATTGATGCCCTTATCAAGATGGAATATCCAATCAAACAAGTAACTGTGGAAGGGTGGGAAGGTGTTGGGAGGGAGAGGGGGTAGAGAGAGGAAGCACCAGCAGGCAGGTGTGATGTACAATAACGAGCTGGGATATCAGCGGTTGCTTTGAATGACCCTCAACCCTCACCCCAACCAAAGCGCCGCTCTCGATAAACGACTTGTAGTTTAGATTATAATTTCTGAAAACATAGAAAGCGGTCGGCCGTGGTCTCCAAATTGAGTTGCAACTCATTGATTTCGATCCGATCCGATCTTAATTTATTTGCTGCCTGAAAAAGGGAGAAAGGGATGGCTGCTCCAGGCGTTAGCCCTCATTTCGACCCTAACAAGGTGCCAGGTAATTCCGCAGCGCCCTTGTTAGGGTAACCGCGCTCAAAGGATACTGATTCCACCCAGTAATTCAACTTTGATATATAGCAACACCCATAACACTAAGGAAAGCGCCTTGCGGCAAGTAGATGAGCAGTTGGTCTGCAGCTCCATACACTTATAATTTGCCGGCTGCATCATGCACATATGTCATAACTCCTGTCTTGTTAATGTCGGAAACAAGGTGTTACAAAATTAGGCAGCGCCAACAGTATGATTAAAAATCGAGTCTCCATAACAAGGCAGAAAACAGCTGCAATTCGGCCTCAACATTCAACCGAAAACTATCATCATTGTCTAGATATCATCAGGACCTACGGAAATCTCTGGATAATTTTGAAAATCCTGTAAGAAGTTCACCCTTGTTATCTATGCATTCCCCTTATAATTATTAATATCGGGGGACCGAGCTTTGCTCTGGAGTGTAAAAGCATAGAAAAGTTGTAACGAAAGATTGAATTTATAGTTTAATTTATTTATTCATTTTCTCAGTCGTACAATTATTTTTACAGTTATATGAGGAGGCACAACAGGCTTATGCCCAAAACTATCCCTTTTTAAATTTATACTTCGGTCCAAATCAAAATCTAGGTTAAGCTACTGTCACTCATCAAAATAACAATTCATTCACACTTCAAAAAACAAACACATCATCAATAATTACAAATGGATATACTATGAATTTGATTTAGAATGATATACTATGTTTACTACAATATTTGTTAATATACTATGTACTATTCTACACAGCATCTAGTTACTATTTTGGACTCTCTGAAGTAAATAAATGTTTTCTAAAAAAGAGAAATAAACGAAAATAAGTTTTGGTGAATTTTTCTTCTCGTGAGATCAGCTGGATGATCCCACACATGCACTCGTTCACTCTCTTCCATTAGGCCTACGATATCGACAGACGACAAAATTTCCAGCTGATTTTCCAAGAACGTATTTATCCTTTTAATGTCCTTCAGCGAGTTATCCCAGGGTTGAGACCTAGTGCAATCGAATTTTCATATCATAAACCTACTTTGTTCCAAATTTCGTGAGAATCGTTGGAGCCGTTTTCGAGATCCGGTCACATACAGATATATAAACATATAAACAGAAATTGCTCGTTTAATAGTATAGGATACCTGCAGGTGGCGTTACCTATTTGATTTACTTGGGCCCGTATGCTCAATTTCAGTTTAACTATAATCCTAGTTTGAGTCATCAGCTGACTCATATAACATAATACTCATATAAAACGTATAATAGATGCGACCAAATTGATCCTGGATCAATAATATTTCAACTTGATTCAAAATGCTATTGAGCGTACGGGCCAAAAGTTGATATCAGTATAGGCCTACAGTACTTACTGCATGTTACAGAGTAAACGGAGCTACAACATAAAGTAAAAAGGATCTCCTATCTTTCTCTGTGGCTACAGAGAATATTTTTACGGCATTACAAAATTTGACGTAGTGAACGTATCCACTTGAGGATATCTAAGGCATGGAGCACCGTACATGTGCTACAAGAATATATCTACTAAAGGAAAACATTACAAAAATGAATCTCCACATTCCCCAAGATTTGCAACACCGTAATTGCAGAGTTCCCGTAACTGGCACAACAGCCTGCAAACGCCGAATGAAACAATACCATAAATGGATGAGTTCTTATGATTTCATGGTTGATATACTAGTTTTATGAATTTATTGGTGGAAATTGCATTTATTGATGATTTCCAGTGTGCAGTCTCCTTGCATCACCCATAACAGGCTGTGAATATGTGAGAACATATTTCCGATGTCATCTACATCTTACAAAGTAAAGAAGGCTTTTGGTCATTTTGATTTCCTGCGCAACTCTGTATTTCTCCAGGTCTAGAGTACTGTAACAAGAAGAGTACCTCAATCAAGTATCACATTTGTCAAGTGGACGATGGGTCAACTGGAAGAAGAAATGAGTGGATGAGATGCGAGTAGGCTTCAGACGATGAGGAAGGAAGGAAGAGGATAAGGAAGGAAGAAAGAGAAAAAAAAGACAGGAATGACTGGCTGCTGCTGCTGGCCTGGCAACGTTGCGTCGATGTTCATCGTACAGAACATTGTTTCGGCTGGGGACCGCAAGGAGGCGCTGATAATAATTGGTGGTCGATTGAAGAGAGAAGCACAAGGACGATAAAGATGAAGAAGGAAACAAAAAGTAAGTAGAAGGAGAAGAAGACTGGCCAGTAATTGTCGGTCCTTGGGACCGGTCGTCTTTGAGGTTGCCGACAAATAGCATTATAAGCCCCGTAGGCTAATAACTACACTCCTGCTGTGCTCGGTGCCTCGGTGCTTGCACACAACCCGCTTCTTCAATGTTCACTTCTCTGACACTCACACCCTCTCTCTCTTACCCTCTCTCTTCTCTACTAGACAGTACTTGCAATGACAGTACGTTTTTCTCAACAACTCATCTCTTACCCTCCCTCTTCCTCCTTCCTGTCATCCATCACTGAGCAGAGGCGACTCGAACTCGGCTGTCTGAGTCGTTCTTGAATCTGCTCTTGGCTTTGCCCTATTGACCGATAATAATTCTGTAATTGTATTTTACTAAATCGCAATATTGATTATTGATAATTTGTTATTCATCATCACAGTAGACTCTGTAGTGTTGTAAGAATATATTACGGTACAGAAGTTGAAGTAGGAACACTATTGCTGATGGAGAAACAGAAATCAAGAAGGGTGAAGGGGAGCTTGACATGAGTTTATGATACAGAGTTTGATACGTGTTTGAAAGCCTGAAATGGAAAAAAACTTGCAACAGGAGGAAGAGAAATTTAAATGTGCGAAAGAGAGAGCATTTTAGGAAGGAGAGAGACAGTGAAACGCAGCGCAGGTGTGAACTATATGTGCCTGAGGCGTTTTCCTCACACCGAGAGTTGAAGCTCTCCTGCCTACCTCCAAATTAGCCTCTCACGCTTCAACCTGTGAAATCTCTTTCCAATCGTTCGCTCACTCTCATAATTATCTCTCCTTTCTACTCTTGCGATCCCGATTTGGCAGCCGTTCCTTCAAGATTCGCTGATCACAGAACGCCGCGAAAAATAATACACTTCTGCCGCGTTAAATTGGCCATGAGCTCGCATTCGGTTTGAGTGCTGTGCTTATTATTTTAATTCCACTCTGCTACTAATGATGTAAGTAATTATGTGTCTTCCGTTCAGTGGATGGTAAGCCGATCCCCTAAGCAGAAGTTGTTGATTCAATTGGGTATTTGATATTTAACCACTCAAAACACCAATAATATACTAATGATTCACAACAAAGGTGACAAGTATTTTTTGTAGGATATCCTCAAGTTCAGTAAGGAAAAATCTCATGAATACCACTTCAAGTCAGTGGTCAGTGAGCAACGCTTTTTGAAGCAATAATGCTCTAGGAGTAATGCTTTAGAAAGCTTAGCAGTACAAACAAGCACAAATTTATCTACTTGAGTGGTTAATCATAATTGTAACAAATTTCCAATCCTTATTCTTGGATTCCACGCCGATTCTTGTTTCACTCTCTGTATTAGTGCTTGTGCAATAGTTTCAGCAGTTTGATCCGGTAGGGTGATAACTCTCCATGTCTAGTAAAATGATCAATTTACTGATTTAATTACGATTAATTAGAATGATTTTTAAAAGTAATTTTTTATAGCTATATTCTTATTGAATTCTCAAATTATAATTTCTCTTTCATTGAAATGGATAATTGAGTTCCGCAAGCGAAAATGTCGCTCTCTGACTTTATTATTGTTCTATCTCTGACCAAGTTATTTATCAAACTTGGAGTGGAAAGTTTGTAGCAAGCACTTTAAAAGTTCATATTAGAATTGCAATGTGACCGTTAACTTCATCGGAAACTTCATTCAACAATAATTTTGTCTTTAATAAAGTCTATGTCTGAATGGGCGGGAATTTCAAGTCATTATGAAGACTTCAGTGCTTAGTTCAGGAGAGAACTAATATAAAGTCACTCTTAAAATTGTAATTGTTCAGTTGAAATGAATCATTAGACATTTGAACTCGAAACCTCGTTGTGTTTCTAAAAGGATGCACCAATCTGGGATACTAAATTGAAATGGATAAATTTCTCTAATTATCGACTTATTACGAGGTTATTCAGGAGTACCTGAGACAAGTGGAAATGTTATCGACTTACATTTTCGATTGAAAATTATCTTAGGTCTCATAAGCGATTTAGAAGGAAGGTATTGAAATCCTCTAGTCTCTAATAAGTCTACAGAATTGACAATCTGTTATCAGCTTCAAGTATAAGAAAGTTACTAATAAACATTTATGTGAATAGGAAGTAAAATGTATAAACTGTAATTTCAAATGAAGGTACCAAAGGTAATGAAGTATCAACGGTGTTTTTATTCGCATTTTTAGATCGGTTTTACGCTTTAACCACAGATTTAAGCCTATATTTATTTAGATTAAGTCTTGTTCATTTAGTCTATGCTTTAACTTTGATACAGATGTTTCATTGATCACTTTGTTTCATGGATCACTTGATTCATGGATAACTTTGTTTCACAGAAACTTTCTTTGGAAACTTTGTTTCATGGATCACTCCTAGTCTTAATTACCTCAACAGAGTCACTGCTAGTAACTCTTGCAAGTTTTTCAAACAAAAGGTTTGTTTGTAGGACAGGGCAGCCAAAACCTTTGAGGCTACCGGATTTGAAATAAAGCGAGACATTCAAACATTAATGGACGCTTGATGGCATTCTGGGAGCTAAGTGCTCATTTTTTATCCTTTGAAGAGCTTCTTCCATTTGCAGCAGCATTACAGGAGTGAGTGAGAGCGAGGTTTGGCGCCAGCAATTTTCAGTTGACGACTCCAATTCCGAGTCTGAATCGAGAAGGAAAGGAAACTGATCGAGACAAGCTAATTTCGAAGAACAGTTTCCGGTGCAGGTAGCGGTCTGCGTCGTGAACTATAGCTGCACTATAGCTATAATGTCTCAGCACTATAGCTATAATTCCTCAGCACTATAGCTCCCACTCACTGACTGCGGCTGACACAAAAAGCTCTTACTTGTAACGATCAATCACGGACGGACACCCACCGGGGGCCGTGAGCCACAACCTATGCTCAAAACTACTGATAACACCGTAAAAGGTTGACAATACACCCATATCGAAGTGCATCGACGCCATGTTGTGTATTTTACTCGAATTCCTCCAACATTTCTGCAACATCATTGCTATGCGATCAATCATCATATCATTTTTGTAAAAAACAGACGTTGGAATCCTCCCTCCACTGTCTTCCCGAACATCCAAAAGCGATTCCTCCTTCACATTTTTTTTCAACAACATTCATAAAAAATGTTGGGTGTAACTGGAAGCACAGAAAGCGGATACTGATTGTTTTATTCTCTTTTAAAGATGGGTTTTTTCTATGCTAAAAGGTTCTCTGGAAATTCCAAATGTCTGAAATGTGAAATTGGCTCAAATCGTCTGAATTCTAGATAGAGTTGATACATAATGGATCTCACTCTGAAAGGTTACAGGGTAACACTGTCCACTAAGCCAATTTATGTATTAACTAATAAATAATTATTCGATCAATACAATCAATCCACTCAATCCTTAGAAGCCTTGTGATTAATTATTGAACGAATGTAAACATTTATTCACATGTAATGTTATATACATTCTATACTCTCTGGTTCCAACAAAACACTCCAAATCTACCAAGAACTATCACAATAGGAAAAAACACGAAACATAAGAACTATATATTTTTCTACTGCATATTCTCATTAAACGAAATGAACTTAGCTAGCTAGTTAGCTAGAGTTTTCCTATTGTTGAAAAGGCAAACACTTTTCTCAGAAAAACACCGTTACAATAGTGGGCTTTCACGGAACTGCGAAGGGCCCAGGCACCAGGCTGGTTGTTGGTTCGTCAAGCCAGCCCAGTGTCAGAGAAGATGAAAAAGTTTTTGTGTTTATGCCGAACGTGGCCTTTGGCTGCGTTGTGGCTCAGCTCCAACCTCTTCTACTTCTTCTTCTTCTTCTATTCCAACTTCTTCTACTTCTTCGCTCTCCATTCTCCACTTGTATGAGAAGAAAAGAAAAGAGAAGAGCAAGACTGTTTTCTGTGTGTGTCGTGCCGAAGCCGCCGACACAAGATAATAGCCGTTGATGGTGCGGCGGAGTGGTGGGGGAACCAACCAACGCCCCCCCTACATCGCATCGCACCGAAAAGAAACTCACTCTCCGCTTCAGCCTTCAGTTCAGTTCAGTGTTCAGTAGAGTTGAGTCTCTGTCGTCGAGTCCCTGACTTATTGCGGAGTGCATGTTGTATTATATGCTAGTGCAGTGCTATTATAACACGCGCGTACAGTTCTGTAGTGACCGTATGTCGATTGTATTAGCCAGTGCCTCAATTAGCAGTTCACAGTGGTTTATTAGCATCATGCTATCGCGGTCTAGATGACGGTGTGTTCGCGTAGCGCCTTCTAAAACCTGTGTTGTTCAGTGTTTTTCAGCGGACATGAACGAGACCCAAATGGCCAACCATCTAGTCAAGTGGTGGAAAACGAAATTTCTTAATGGATACAAGCAATTCACAGGTATGATATGATATTATCATTACGGTGTACTGCTTTTTGTTGTGGTATGAATGGCGCCAGTACCGCTTCTACTTTCACTCCAGCAGTCACATCATTTCTATCGCTCGGAGCAGTTGTTCTGTTTCTTTGTCGTTATTCTGTTGCCAACCACTGTCAAAACTTTCGTTTCTTTTTAGCTCCGCATTGTACTGTTAACTGTTATACTCATTAAACATAAATATAAAAAACTGCTTGTTGCTTAAATCAGTACCTAAAATAGATCGGGTCTTGAGAGCACAATTATAGTTTTTCAAACTCCTCTAATTACATTTCATCCCAGAAACTCTGTTGGATTATTTTGATATGAAGCTTACTCTAGTCTAGTTTTATCAAAAATCAAATGTATAGAATATATTATTCCACACCGTATTATTATTATTATTATTATTTGAATCAGCAAGGAATTTTATCGCTTATAGAATATTCCCTTGAATTAGTGAGAGGGATAAGGTTTGAAGCATCAGTCTACTTGATTAGTCTACTTGATACTTGATTAGGTAGATTATAGAGTTCGAGTAGGTAAGATAATTTAAAGTAGATTAGAGAAAAACGATGACTTTAAATCTGACTTTCAATTTTAGTTTGTAGTAAAATGTTTTTTGAAACGGTTTTTATTCTTGTAGGAACCGTATTATTTTATTATACAATTTACAATCAAACTATAAAATAGGTTCCATGATAGATTATAATTCTTTAGAATCCTGTGAGGAGATAGATCATGATAATAATGATTGGATTAGAGCATCACATTGAATTTTTTTAATACATGAAAAATAATTATGGCTCTTGTAAATTTATCTCCTCTATATTTTACTGTCCCTGATTGTTATTCAACCATAACCTTGGTAGGATCACTCCTAGTCTTAATTACCTCAACAGAGTCACTGCTAGTAACTCTTGCAAGTTTTTCAAACAAAAGGTTTGTTTGTAGGACAGGGCAGCCAAAACCTTTGAGGCTACCGGATTTGACATAAAGCGAGACATTCAAACATTAATGGACGCTTGATGGCATTCTGGGAGCTAAGTGCTCATTTTTTATCCTTTGAAGAGCTTCTTCCATTTGCAGCAGCATTACAGGAGTGAGTGAGAGCGAGGTTTGGCGCCAGCAATTTTCAGTTGACGACTCCAATTCCGAGTCTGAATCGAGAAGGAAAGGAAACTGATCGAGACAAGCTAATTTCGAAGAACAGTTTCCGGTGCAGGTAGCGGTCTGCGTCGTGAACTATAGCTGCACTATAGCTATAATGTCTCAGCACTATAGCTATAATTCCTCAGCACTATAGCTCCCACTCACTGACTGCGGCTGACACAAAAAGCTCTTACTTGTAACGATCAATCACGGACGGACACCCACCGGGGGCCGTGAGCCACAACCTATGCTCAAAACTACTGATAACACCGTAAAAGGTTGACAATACACCCATATCGAAGTGCATCGACGCCATGTTGTGTATTTTACTCGAATTCCTCCAACATTTCTGCAACATCATTGCTATGCGATCAATCATCATATCATTTTTGTAAAAAACAGACGTTGGAATCCTCCCTCCACTGTCTTCCCGAGCATCCAAAAGTGGTTCCTCCTTCACATTTTTTTCAACAACATTCATAAAAAAATGTTGGGTGTAACTGGAAGCACAGAAAGCGGATACTGATTGTTTTATTCTCTTTGAAAGATGGTTTTTTTCTATGCTAAAAGGTTCTCTGGAAATTCCAAATGTCTGAAATGTGAAATTGGCTCAAATCATCTGAATTCTAGATAGAGTTGATACATAATGGATCTCACTCTGAAAGGTTACTGAGTAACACTGTCCACTAAGCCAATTTATGTATTAATTTAATAAATAATTATTCGATCAATACAATCAATCCACTCAATCCTTAGAAGCCTTGTGATTAATTATTGAACGAATGTAAACATTCATTCACATGTAATGTTATATACATTCTATACTCTCTGGTTCCAACAAAACACTCCAAATCTACCAAGAACTATCACAATAGGAAAAAACACGAAACATAAAAGAACTATATATTTTTCTACTGCATATTCTCATTAAACGAAATGAACTTAGCTAGCTAGTTAGCTAGAGTTTTCCTATTGTTGAAAAGGCAAACACTTTTCTCAGAAAAACACCGTTACAATAGTGGGCTTTCACGGAACTGCGAAGGGCCCAGGCACCAGGCTGGTTGTTGGTTCGTCAAGCCAGCCCAGTGTCAGAGAAGATGAAAAAGTTTTTGTGTTTATGCCGAACGTGGCCTTTGGCTGCGTTGTGGCTCAGCTCCAACCTCTTCTACTTCTTCTTCTTCTTCTATTCCAACTTCTTCTACTTCTTCGCTCTCCATTCTCCACTTGTATGAGAAGAAAAGAAAAGAGAAGAGCAAGACTGTTTTCTGTGTGTGTCGTGCCGAAGCCGCCGACACAAGATAATAGCCGTTGATGGTGCGGCGGAGTGGTGGGGGAACCAACCAACGCCCCCCCTACATCGCATCGCACCGAAAAGAAACTCACTCTCCGCTTCAGCCTTCAGTTCAGTTCAGTGTTCAGTAGAGTTGAGTCTCTGTCGTCGAGTCCCTGACTTATTGCGGAGTGCATGTTGTATTATATGCTAGTGCAGTGCTATTATAACACGCGCGTACAGTTCTGTAGTGACCGTATGTCGATTGTATTAGCCAGTGCCTCAATTAGCAGTTCACAGTGGTTTATTAGCATCATGCTATCGCGGTCTAGATGACGGTGTGTTCGCGTAGCGCCTTCTAAAACCTGTGTTGTTCAGTGTTTTTCAGCGGACATGAACGAGACCCAAATGGCCAACCATCTAGTCAAGTGGTGGAAAACGAAATTTCTTAATGGATACAAGCAATTCACAGGTATGATATGATATTATCATTACGGTGTACTGCTTTTTGTTGTAGTAGATGAATGGCGCCAGTACCGCTTCTACTTTCACTCCAGCAGTCACATCATTTCTATCGCTCCGAGCAGTTGTTCTGTTTCTTTGTCGTTATTCTGTTGCCAACCACTGTCAAAACTTTCGTTTCTTTTTAGCTCCGCATTGTACTGTTAACTGTTATACTCATTAAACATAAATATAAAAAACTGCTTGTTGCTTAAATCAGTACCTAAAATAGATCGGGTCTTGAGAGCATACAAACTCCTCTAATTATATTTCATCCCAGAAACTCTGTTGGATTATTTTGATATGAAGCTTACTCTAGTCTAGTTTTATCAAAAATCAAATGTATAGAATATATTATTCTACACCGTAGTATTATTATTATTATTTAAATCAGCAAGGAATTTTATCGCTTATAGAATATTGCCCTTGAAATAGTGAGAGGGATAAGGTTTGAAGCATCAAATTGGAAGATTAGTCTACTTGATACTTGATTGGGTCGATTATAGAGTTCGAGTAGATTAAGATAGTTTAAAGTAGATTTGAGATTAAAGATTATAGTTAATCTGACTTTCAATCTTAGTTTGTAGTAAAATGTTTTTTGAAACGGTTTTTATTCTTGTAGGAACCGTATCATTTTATTATACAATTTACAATCAAACTATAAAATAGGATCCATGTTGATAATTCTTTAGAATCCTGTGAGGAGATAGATCATGATAATAATGATTGGATTAGAGCATCACATTGAATTTTCTTTAATACATGAAAAATAATTATGGCTCTTGTAAATTTATCTCCTCTATATTGTACTGTCCCTGATTGTTATTCAACCATAACCTTGGTAGGATACCTATAACACTCATCTATAAAGTAGCGTACTTTATTCAAGTGTATCTCAACATCATCATCTTCTTACAAGGATTAGGCTCAATTGGCCTGTACCGGCATCCATTTCTTTCTTGGTTTTGGTTTTATATTACAAGTGTACCTGATAAATATAAAAAATATGTTGCTTTATGTTCAAAGCATTCTGAAAAAAATAAGAGAATTGGAAAAATGTAATTGCTTCAAAATTTACCGTGATCTTGAACTATTGATAGTGAATTACTATTCTTTAAAGGCTCTCAAATGTGTTGAAAGACAAATACTTTGTAGGGAGATTGAGGTATAATAGCTGGGAACGTGGTATGGTACACTATATCATTGTGTTAGATAAGACAGGGCCAAGTTTGATCGATGAGCAGGTAAAGCATGGAATGAGGCATGTTGTGGTTGTCTTGAGAGTTGGCTGTGTCGCCCAGGTGTATTATTGTGAGTAGTATGGCATGGCCGATGGCAGGAAGGCATAGCAGAAGAACATGGTGAGGACGATGTCGTAGGCTAGGCATTGACGCACGCACGCACCCGAGCCAACAGCCTTGTCGGCGTGGGTCTGATCTCTGTCCCTATGCCTGGCCCTGGCCCTGCAAAGCCCTAGCCTGGCCTAACCAGCTAATAACGTTGAATGAGCGACAGCTTCCAAGAAAAGTCCCCTCACCGACGACTGACAGAACCAACCTTTTGTGAAAATGTCCTTTCTGCTCTCCTCAACCTTCTTCTTGTTCTTCGACATCACAAAAAAGACAGATGTTTCTTGGCCGGGTTCCTTTTTGTCGAACACTTTTGTTGTGCTGCCATTGTATGGCGATACCGCTTCGCTGCTTTTTTACATATCAGTGAGGAGATGCCCTTTGATCCTCATATCTTCGCGGAATTCCTTCAACAAAAAAGAACATAAAAACAGGCACCAAATCAAATCGTTTGGAACGATTTCACCCATCCTCAGTCGTTTTTCAGTACTTCAACGACCATTTGTTGGAGGGAGAAATAATGCTGTCATGGCTTGATAGTATTCTTAAAACTGAACAAAACACATGAACAAATGAAGGGAATTTCTAGTGTTACCTGACAGGGCAGAATTGTTTGGAAGGATCGAGTTAACTTCCAAGAAATCCAGTACTCACTAAAAATTATCATTTTCGGATCTACTCGTCAATAGATACATTATTCGAATCCAAATCCAAGTAATAATAATAAATTATCTCTCCATGCCGTTTATTCAGTTGGCCACGTTCAAGGATAGTCTATTCACTATTCTTGGGCCACGTTTACGTTCATAGGCTATTCAGTGAACGGGTAATTATTTCTTGTATAAAGATTATATTTCAAATAATATAATAATAACATATCAATGATACACTAGAATATTGTGTGATAATATCACGAATTCATTTAAAAGTTACATAAATGTTTCAACACTTATGGTGTCATCATCAGTGTCACAATAGCTGTTGAAACATGTATGTAACTTCACATAAATTCGTGATATTGTCAATATTCTAGTGTTCCATTATGGATAAATAGGCCTACCACAGCACTAATAAAATTAAACAAAACAAAAAATAACACTTCTAAATTAATTTAATACAATACATTGTGAAAAATGTTAGTGGAAATTCATAATGTAGGCTAATTAATTGGATGGACAGAATTCACACAGAGAGAGAGAGAGAGAGAGAGAGAGAGAGATTGATTGATTGAGTACTTTATTCATGTAGATTACAACAATATATACTGGCTTATACACTTATATGCAATAGCTTACAATACAGCAAAATTATATATGAATTTACATAATATAGACTAAGAAAATTATTATTGAACTGTATATGATATGAAAAAAGCAATTTGTGATAACTATATTGTTATGCATCTACATAAATTGGCGGAGCTTTGGACATATATCAATGTCCATTCTTCGGAAAGAATATTCAAAATATCCTTCCCATTAACTCTATCAAATCTACGTCTCTGAACAAGAGAAAGAGAGAGTGTGTGAGAGAGAGAGAGAGAGAGAGAGAGAGAGAGAGAAGGCATGAACATAGAATAAAACAATCTAAAGTTTCCAAGTATAATTTTTCTCTGGCATGCAGAAGAGGCAGCATATTGCATGTGTGGCTTTGGCTCTGTCAAAGGGAAGCCGCAATTGCATAACGGGTTGAGTCAACTTTGGCGCCACTGATGTTTGGTGTGGTGAATGGGGTGGGGAGGGGGTTCATGCATCGCAACAGCCTGTTGCGTCTTTCAGGTCCAGTATGTTTGATAAAATACAGAACTAAACGTAGTTACGGCCAATTGATAATGAAGTAAACTCTTCCCTTTTTCATTGATGATGAAAAAGTCCTTTGCGACAGGATTATCATACACTTGTCTTTCACCACTTGAATTAAATTGAAACCACTACAGTATCTTTATTTTATTTGGCACAGTTGACTCGACTCAGAGTTGCTTTCTCGAAAATTGGTTCAACTACTGTTACTCCCATATAATCGATGTATGGTCGCATTATAATGTGTAACTCATATTTATTTATTTATTCATTTATTTATTGGATAGAGTAAACAATACAGAAGTCGAAAGAACATGCTACTGCTATGGTTTAAACTCGAATTTCAGCTCAACTTTTTTGGAGAAAATGACCCCCTAGAATGATGCAATTTTATATTATTTAGTGCCAAATAAAATAAAATTAATCAATCTCAGTTTCGATTATTTATTTTTTAATTAGCAGCTTCAATCGCAAATGATTTTTTTCTGTTTATTGAACCTTGAAAAATTATGGTTTCCTGTATTGTACTAAGCTTGCCTTTAAACAACAATTGACTTAACATACATTATCAATTTTCAATAAATTACCCATATTTTGTGAAAGTTCTAGGAATTTTTAGAAAGTTATTTAAATATTTAATATATCACCGACTGCATTTTTTTTAATGAGTTTCTGTTCCCAACCAACTCCTGTGCTTTCTGACACTCTTTGCTTTATCAATTCAGACAAAAACTAATTTGAAGGATTATTTCTGGTACGTTTCGTTAATTTTCAATAACTGTGATTCTGAATGGTGGATTGTGGCTTTTGATTGAATTGGATGCTCTCCAAGTTTGTAGCATTCAATCTGATGAACTATTCAAGCTATCAGGACACAAATATTCTAAACACTTGTATCAATTTCATACTACATCAGCTAAATATGCTTGCTAGTTGCATCTCTGGAATTTGTTGTAGTAAAAAATCATCCTAGATAGCATTACAAGGACTACGGTAGTTTATTATTCCTGAAATAAACTTTCTGGAATGTGATTATCACAGAAATAGCTTGTTATTTTTGGAAGAAAAATTACTTTTTAGTTTAAACCATTCATTTATTGTCAACTTGGAAATATGATTGAAGAATATATTTATTAACATATCTATAGATTTCTATTCACGTGAATCCAAACATAACCATCACCTTCTATAGATATTAAAAACAATTAGTCAAATTTAGTTAAAATTCAATATAGGTATTAATTAAACAATGTTTTAAGGCCTAATTGAAGAATATAACATTCTAGACTCTATCTATAGATGACTATTCACGTGAATCCAAACGTATCCAGCATCTTTCTATAAATAATAAATACTATTAGTCTAATTTAACTTTATATCTAATATTAATTTAGAATGTTTCCATCTATAATCTTACACTGATTTAATCAATGCAGTCGTCTAAGCCATTACCATAACCATACCAAAACTATTATAATAATTATTAATCCTCAACAGCTGAATGAAATGTTGAATACAAACTTGCAAATATAGGCTTTACTATGGTTGATAGTGCAGTACTATGTGAACAATAGTTCCTTTGACTATTTAGCCTTCCATGTAGTCAACATTTTGTATGTTACTTCCAAATAAATATTCAACAAAGTTACTCCTCAATAGATGAACAAAATAAGTTTGATACAAACTTGCAAATATAAGAATACTTTCTACTTCAGTATTGTTTTATTGTAGGCTACTATGTGAACAATAGTTGCTTGGACTATTCATGACTATGCTTTTCAACATATTTTCTCCCAAACTCCAAACATCCTAGTTACTCCCAGACAAACTACTAGTTACTCCAAAGTAGGTAGCCTCAAAACATACAAAGTTACTCCTCAATAACTCTATTAATGGTCAATATCATTGCAAATATGGGTACAACTATTATGTTGTATGGTAGGCTAGTATGTGAACAATAGTTCCTTCGACTATTTTGCTTTCCATGCAGTCAACATTTTGAAAGTTACTCCCAAACACTGCGACCAGGTCAATAACCTTTGTTGAATAGTGGTTCTAGAGAATGAAACAATACCAACTGTGGATTGAATTCGCCGAAAGCAAAACTTGTCACACTTGGAGGCTAATTATAGAACCAAGGGATATGAAAATTGTACAATGAGAGTTGTAGGACATATACTAGAGAGTAAAAAATGTACTAAATGTAAGTAAGATACTGTATATTCTATGCTCTCTAATACGGAGTGGAGTTATTTTCATAGGCGGCCTTGTATGCTATTATATTGCTTAATTACAGTCTGGCAAGTGGGCTAAGAGTTCAATTGTCTACCGGCTGTCTGTTTCTGCCTGTTTAATATTCAGATCGCATCTTGTTCGCATTTTGAGGACAAGTAACTATTTCGTTCCTGATTATAATGATTCAGAGAATGTCAAATAATTCGTTGGTGTCAGGGGAATGGGAAGTGAAACTATTTATTTAAAAAAAATATATTGAATATAACAATATGACCCTGTTGTGCCTTTCCTCATGTTGAGTATTTGTACACAATGTGTAAAATAAATAACTAGTATTAAAAAAATACACTTATATTAACAATAAATTTTATTTCCCACAAAGCACAGTATTTTTCCAAAGAAAACATTGCAATATACAATAATATTAAAAATGAGAGAAAAATATGCTGTACTGTTTAACAAAAAATAACTATATTAAGAAAGACACTTCCTAATTTTAAAAAAATAATAGAATCAGCTACTACCTCATTGTACTCAGTGTGTTCAAGAACGTTGATAGTACTCGTATATGGACATTATAATATTATAGAAAGCATAATAGAATCTCTAAATCTATAGAAAAGTTGAAATCTATTATTATAAATTGGTCCTGTATTACCAAGCTGAGCAATTAGGTGAAGTTGAAGTGATCATTGTAGTTATAGTGAAGTCCACGTTATAATGGCAGTATTTGTTTAACATTGGTGTTTCTATCCTTGTCTATATCATTCGACAAAGCAGATAGAGATATTCTTTTCTAGCTTCTCAATGCTGCCAGATTTTTTTAATGTAGAAATATAATTGACAAAATATTCAATCTCAATCATGAACATTTAATATTAATTATTCAACATTTTTTATGATTACAATTTATTATTATTAACAAGAAGGAACAATTATTAATATTACATCAGATATACCGGCATCAGCTATCTTCTATAGAAGGCAGTGGGAAGGCAGAGAATCGGCAATGTTGTTCTCCTATCTTTCTCTCCACTGGCATTATAACGTGGACCTCACTATGGGTGAAGTGATCATTGAAGTTGGGAACATTCGGCAGGAGCAACTTCGTTTTAAGTGTTTCCGGCCTTGTTTTGGTGTTTCAACAATAAAGTAGATTTTGTTATGAGTTTCAATTTGCCTGTTTCCGTTTGTTGGCCACACATTTTCTTCAGCGTTGTTTATAATAATTGGGTGTTATTACACACACCTAGCATCCTAGCCCAGCCCAGCTAGCGTGCACCTAAAGTGCGGTTCACGTTATAATGACAGTGGATGAAGATAGGAGAATAGCGATGCCGATTCTCTGCATTAATTAATTATATTTCTACACTGTCAAAAACATACTTGGCATCGTTGTGGACCTAGAAAAGGATAGTACCACCGGCTTTGTCGTATGATAGACAAGGATAGCAAAACCAAAGTTGATCAAATACTGTCATTATAACGTGGACCGCACTATAGACTCCTAGGTGAGGCTAGGCCTGGCCTGGCCTCCTAGAGGCTGGCTGGGTGCTTTTGGAAGAACTTGTTGCTTGTTCTAGCAGCTGTCTCTCATTCTGTCTCTCTCTCACACACTCCATCTCCCTCGTGGCCCACACGTGACAGCCGCGGCATTCCATTGCCTGCCTGCCCTCCTCCTCCTAACAATACCGACGCCACTTCTTTCTCCTCTACATCCTTCTCCTCTTCCTCATCCTCCTCCTCTTTATCTCCATCTTCTGTTATTCTGCTTCTTCTTCCTCCTTCTTTCTTCATCTTCCTCCTCCACTTTTTCGTATTCATCTTCCTCTCCTTCATCCTTTTCTTCTTTTCTCCCTCCTCCTCCTCAGCTTTTTCGTATTCATCTTCTTCTCCTTCATCCTTTTCTTCTTTTCTCCCTCCACCTCCTCAGCTTTTTCGTCTTCAGCTTCTTCTCCTTCATCCTTTTCTTCTTTTCTCCCTCCTCCTCCTCAGCTTTTTCGTATTCATCTTCCTCTCCTTCATCCTTTTCTTCTTTTCTCCCTCCTCCTCCTCAGCTTTTTCGTCTTCATCTTCTTCTCCTTCACCCTTTTCTTCTTTTCTCCCTCCTCGACCTCTTGGTTTTATTCTACTTTCTCCATCTTCTTCCTCCTTCTTCCTGTTTCGTTCTCCTTCCCAAAACTCCTCCTCCTCGTCTTCTTCTACTTCTTCTCCTTCCTCCTGCTCTTTTTATACATCCTTTTCTTTTTCCTCCTTGGAAAAAAAGGGGAGTTTTTCTTCATCCTCCTCCCACTCTTCTTTTTCTTCCTGTTCTTGTTTCTTCTCTTCTTTCCTCATCTTCTACTCCCTCTTCCTCTTATTTTCCTTCTTATTCCACCTCTTACTCCTCCATTTTCTCTCCCTCCTTCTTTTCTCATCCTTCTTCTCCATCTTCTTTTCCCTCTCAATCCTCCTTCTTCTCCTTTTCCTCTTCCATTCCCCTTACTTTCTCCCCTTTCACTCCTCCTTTCCCTTCCCCCCTCTCCTTCTTCATCATCCTTCTCTTCACCTCCCTCCTTGGTCTCCTTATTCCCCCTCCTACTTCTATTCTTCCCAGTCCTCTTCCTCTTCTCTTTCTTTTCTCATTATTCTTCTTCCTCCTGCTACTCCTCTTTCTCCTCATCTGTTTCCTCTTTTATTTCTCTTCCTTCCCCCTTCATTTTCCTCTCCTCCCCCCTTTTTTTCTTCTTCTTCCTCTTATTCTTCCCTGCCTCTTCTCTTCTTCTTCTTCCTCCTCATCTTCTTCCTCCTCTTCTCCTTACAAGCGCTAACAATACCGACGCCACTTGCATCATTTTCCGCTGCTCGTCTCCTCTCCTCTCTCATCATTGCTTCTTCATCCTTGTCCCTCTCCTCATCGCTACCATCCTCCTTTCCATTCCTCCAAACACTGTACTGTGTTAACCATCATCCATCCGGCCTTGGATTATTATTATTATGATGGAGCCGACATCCACAAACGCCGCCAAGATGCCTCAACCTGATAACAGCCAACCAACCAACCAACCAACCAACCACTATAATAAATGTGAATTCAGTTAGGTACGTGATAAGAGATCGCCGCAAAATCACGAGACCTCACTTGTTCAAGTAACTCGCCGCTCATTTATAATTAGACTCGCGAACACATGCCTGCCTTCTTGTGCTATTTTTTAGGTCAGTTGTGAGCGTTCAATACCCTACTTGTATGGGCCTAATGTAATCACTTGGATATCACGAATAAAACATAAATTGTGTGAATCAATACATCATACAAGACTGTACTGTAAATGTGTAATTTAAACTTCCTTCTGTACTGCTAAAGAAAAAGAAACCTTGATTGTTGGCAGTGAGTCGTCGCAGGATACCATTCCAATATCAAGAAATAAAATAAAAAAATCCAAGTACTCTGTATCAAGAACTTTCATTCATATGTTTAAACATCTAATGCCATTTTCAAGTAAGTGAATGAAATAGAAATGGAATAAAAAATATATTTTTCCTACAGATACCTTGAAAATTGACCATTTCTGCACTGATTGCAGGCCGCAAAGAATCACTTTTCCGCACTAGTGCGCAAAGTGAGTACTTTGCGTACTCCAGATTTGCAGCATGATAACGCAAAATAGTTAGTAGGTTATATGGAGCACCAGTGCAGCAAAATCAAAATTAAGTTGGTAATACTCATAGTGAGGCCCACGTTATAATGGCAGTGGAGAACAGCGTTGCCTTGCCATTATTTGCCTTGATTATAGTCATTTCAATGCTTAGGCTACATAACATAAACCCCCTTCAAGCAGTCACATAAATTTTCAATTGAATTACTTATCATTATAATTCAATTATTATTATTCAATTTTAAATAAATTAAGGTTTTTATTAATAATAAAATTACACAGAAAAACATATTTTTTTGAAAACTCAGCAAAAAAGTGTGTTATATGCAGTGAGGTTAGAATGTAACATGATTACATTCTTTACTCTCTAGTTTATATTATGTCAATGATTACAGGTGAATTTTTTCGGTAATAGATTATATTTTCACGAAGAATCCAAGTCCAGTTTTATATAATGCATCCCAGTAGTGTCAGATACTGTTTTTTTGTTTGTGACATCAGGAGAATCACTGGTCTATTCTTTATAGTATTGCACAGAGAGTATAGATTGTCATATAGAATATAATAATACATTCTGTGCTCAACTGGTATTTTTCAGCTAAGTTTTTCCAGAATGCAAGCAATGGCATTCTCAAAGCCACAAAGCACAGGACCACCTGTTTAGCAAAGTCTTAGAACTGGGGACATTCAAAGAATCAAGCACAAATTGATGACTGTTGACTGATCTTGGAAAAATGCTTTCTTCCCATCACTATTATCATCTCTATTTATCACTATTTATATTTATCACTAGTGTTTATCACTATTATTATTATCTCACCACTTTTCTGTTATGTTCGTTCGCTAGAGAAAAACAATCTCTCGAGTGGCGTTATAAAACTATCTCATTGGAATGCAGAAGTGGGTTACTCAACCTTGAATGACTACTAATGAATATGCTGTAACACGTCACAAACGGTGTCAGTCGGATTATATTGAGCATACTCAAGTGCTCTGTTATATAACGTAACGGGCAAAGCATGTGTAGTGTAAACTGTGTTGATCAATCATGAATAAAATAATAACACATCCCTTCAAAACAAGGGATCATTCTTATCATTTAGTTTACACTATATAGGCATAACATAAACAATCCATGTATTGGTTTTCTCTGCTATACGCTGGGCGGGCTTTTTCATGTAGAAATGTATTCCCAATAATTTTAATAATTTTCAACCTACTTCAATCATTTCAATATAAAACAGATTTCAGTTCTATTTCAGTAAACTAATAGAGTGCAATCCTTCGACCTATAGGATCGATTTACAGGATTTTCAGTTTTATTTTAGTAAACTAGAGTAAACTATGGAGTGCAATCCTTCGACCTATAGGATCGATTTACAGGATAATCAAGCAGGAGTTTTCAAGAAAGTGAAAAATACATTATTTGTAGATTCTAGATTGGTACTATTTTTGTATTTCCTGCTGGGCTAGTATTCATATTTTGTTGCTATTGTATTATGTATTTGTATTATTTATCATGTTGTTTTTCTACATCCACAGTAATCACAGAGATTCAATAATAGTCTAATATTATTATGGGCCCTATACAATAATTGTGTATAAATTATTTAGAGACTAAATGAAAATTGGTTCAATTCACAAAAAGTGCACGAATGTAGCCTACTTTGAGCAACAATCTTGTTTTGATTAATTGAATGTTCTCATGGGAATATTTTATTTGACTGTTTTCTCAATTTCAATTACATTCTCTATTGGAATATTCAGTAATGAGTTATTTCAGTTATTCTATATTCAGTAATGACTTATTTCAGTTACGTTTTAAAGCACACTACTTGTGAGAGCAAGTAATCTCGTATATTTTGGAGATGGTAAGTGATAATAGTAGTTAATATGCAGGCATGCGAATATTTGATTTGTGTTGGAGTATTAGCGGAATGAAGTAATGAATTTTCGGTCAAGTGACGCCTGTTTTGAAAACACGAAAAGTTACGTAGCATTTACAGCGGCATCCTTCTGAGTAACAACCGGTTCCTCTTGGCTTGCCTTTAAACTGTCAGGCTTGCCAACTAAATTAACTGTGAAACTTCATTAGGGACGGTGTACACAAACACAGAACGCCGCCACCAACTTTATAGACAAGCGCGAGTTGCTTTGCATTTTCTTTTATAACTTGAAAGAAAAATTTTTGTCATAGATGCATAAGCGTGAACTTTCTAATAAATCAAAAACCTATGTAGAAGCTTGGAACGAGTGAGAATAGAGAAATGAGCGGGTCAAGTGTGGTTGAGGCCTGAGAGAGGAGAGAAGAAAGAGAACTGAGATGAGTTGAGTTCAAAAGTATGTGAGTTTGAGAGAGAACGAATATCAAAAGTATGTGAGTCTGAGAGAGACCGAAGATCAAAAGTATGTGATTCTGAGAGAGAAGGAAGTTTAGTTGACTTCAAAGACACCTTGTGAGTCTGAGAAGGGAGGAAGTTTTGTTGAGATCAAAGGTGTATGAGCGGCTTTAATGACTCGGCGAGTGAATCAATGTTTATTCAAATTTGAATCCCTGTATCTCAGATTCTGAGATGATTGTACAACATAAATGGAATATTTTCAAAATAAAGTAAAATAATTATTTCTTTACCAGTGATTCATCTTATTGATAATGCACCAATACATAATCAAGTGGAGGGAGATTGATGCGAATGTAGTGAAAGTTTTCTGTTGATTGGAAACAAAAACTTCCATCCATTTCATTTTCAACGAAAATAGTCTGATGGAGATTGGAACGGCTGAGTATCTCCTCACCCTCTTGCACCCACAGACGTTGCCAATTCGTTAGGAGTATTATGAAAGTATTAATTGATATATTTATTCATTTATTACATTATCAAAATGATAGGGAGATGAATAATAAGGTAACCTTGTGCTATTCCTCATTTAGCTGTGGACAAAATTGATCAACTATCACTTGGCAACGTTGAACCTATCTGGTAAAAAAAGTGTTATTAGGTATAATTTACCTATTTGTATTATGTGAAGTTGTGCTCCTGGGGGGGTTATCTCTTATGATAGAGTCCCACGTTATGAAGCTATTGTGAGAAGTTGTAGATTGCAATTCCTTCACAGATAATACGATGTTTCTGGTATTTATAAGAGCAGTCTCTAAATTCCCTCTTTTGCGAATAAATTCACAAAAAATTAAGGCCTTCCGGCTCGCAAAATTACTGGGTTCAAACCTCAGCTCTAGCTCAGTGGTAGAAACATGAATTTTATAAATACAAATAATCACCATAAGGTTCAAGGACCAGGGATTGATAATTCTTACCGCTGCTTCTATGAAGTTTTTGAAGAATACCAGTAAGGAAATTAAAAGAATATTTGATGACTGATTATCAGTAACCATGTACCACTAGAGAATAATCAGGACCAACTATAGTTGTTTCTAGTTGATTCTTAAAACGCTCGTCGTGAGTACAAGTATTCACCAATATACCCTTTCAAAATTCCTTAGAACTTACAACGCCAGTTCTTGAAGCTCTCTGGATCCTTATATGATATAACTGGAACCTTATTAATATAATTTCTTAATATATTTGTTCTGGCTGATGAAATGAATATCATCAAAGGATGATAAATATTGAGTGCTCTGAATAAGGTTAATATTATTTGATTCTATGATTTTAAGTGCTGCTAAATATTTGTTGGTACCAAAACAGCTCAAACTATATAACACGAGATGAGTTAGGATATAATAAAAAATTCTATAAGTTTGTATGCTGACATAAAACACAAAATATATTCCCATAAAAAAGATGTGCATAAAATATTCGATATAACTATAATTCACTTAAATAATCTACTTTTAAAATCTGAATAATTATCACAGGCTTTGCTAATATTCACAATAATGAATTTCAAATTCATAAATATATTATATTTAATACTGGTACTTAGACTTCCAATCAATATAAAATTCTGCAGATAAAAACCTGTTCGGTCTATAAGTTTGATATGGTATATTTTGTTCAATAAACAAAATGAATATTTAATAAATTAATATTCAAACATGAGATCTCAGGGCTTTTAATATGAATTCGGGCAGTGCATGGAAGTAAGCTTCCTACATATAATAAATAAATTTATAAAATGTTCTTGTGAACTATGTGATATTGTTCAACACGTGGTGACTTTTTATTTTAACTCTAATTAATTGGAATAGCGCTTTTTTATTAATTATTACCCCACTGAACGTAGACAAATGAGCTCATTTGGTTTGACTTATCACTCACTGACTGAAGTTCTGGATGTTCTCGTGGATTGAATTAATTATTTCCAATAATTAATTAGGTAGGCTCCTTTTCGTCACTGCTGGGCTAACGTGTGATCCAGATTTTTATAAGTTTCTTTCGAATTAAAGCTATTTTTATGGGAATCTTTACAATTACGAACTCCTTGACAGCACTGAGTTCACAAACAATTAACATTCAACAAACATACATTACATTTAAAAAAGGGTTTGGCTTAATAATTCATTAAAAAATTTTTAAAAGGAATAAGAAAAGACCCTAAACTCCATGTGCATCCTCTCGAGGTGGGATCTTAAGCCAGAAGAAAGAGGTTTTCAGAAAAATTTGCTTCTTCCTAGAATAATTCTATAAGCTACTCTCTGATTGGCCCTCAATTTAATAGACTCAATACAATTGGTTGCCTTGGGAATCAGGGCTTCCTCGGCTTTATAATAGAAAAAATTTAATAAAAGAAGTTTTTATACAGATATATGGGGTATTTATCTTAAATTGAATTCATAAATAAATCGTAACATACGATTTTAATAGATAATACATTTAGTTTTTATATGAGTTTTTTATACTCTTGATTTATCATGCTTTTTTAGATTATAATAAATATTTATACAGAAATAATAGTTATTTGTATTTCTACACATCGACTTCCTTTAGTATACATAATATATCCTTTATGAGTGAATTTTATATGATTCAACCGGTCATATGGGTTGATCGAATAATCAGCTGATTCATTCAGTATTGGTTCGGATAATTATCGATTTATCCAAGATCGACTAATTCTTTTCAAAACGTAAACAAGTAACTCTAACCTCAATGTTCATGCATTTTATTTTATTTTTTATTTTTGTAATCCGCCAATAATAATTATGCCGCTTTATAATTTTTTGATCTTACCAATGAGTTCTCATAATTATTAAATCACAATAATACATATTTTCTTATCGTTGTTGATAATGCTATTACTCCTAATCACTAATAATACTTGATTTGAGTTGATTTACTCTTTAGATAGGTCTAACCTTCTTTCCAATTTTATAGTTCTATTACATTTTATTGGCTCATTTAGAAATATTTGGTGGTTTCAAATTACCACGTGACACAAAACGCCCTCTGATTTCTGATTTAAAACGACAATTCGAGAATATAATATAAATTTTATGATCCAGTTGGTTTTGGATCAGAAATCATATATGTTACAAAGTCTGCTAATAACTCTACTGAGAATCTTACCTCCTAACAATTCAACAACATATACAACAATAAATAAATTCAATTCAAATACATACGCCTTACATCGGCCAATCTCCTTCTACACACAATACACAATATAAACTATCTCCTCCTCCATACATAATATAAATCTTTTTTCTAATCCACGCTCTGCCCTCAGGCCAGAAGCACATTTGAATGTTGGTGCAAAATCATTGCCAACCTAACAAACTGATAATTCTCCGACTTGCAGAGTATAACATATTTTCTCCCTCAACATAGAACAGTGACTTGTACATTTTCATTTCATTCTCTTGCAGAAATTGGGCTTTGTTTTCATGTAATGGATATTTTTAAAGATAATCTTTGGTAGGTTTTATCAACACGAACTTCTTATTCCTCTAATACATTGAGACTTGGGATTAATGCTTTTGGTGGTAACTATGCGGTTTGATCATTTGGCGGATAATTTTAATGATTTTCTTAATAGTTTATACATAAATAATAATAATATAATATTTCTATAATATCTCTACATGCAATTCACATTTATATGACACTTGATCTTCTTATTCGGGGTATCAACTTTGATGATTTAATAGGCATTGACTATTCTGGTTTTCGTAGTGTACAGCTGGTTTACGTTGGCTTCGGCTTGTCACTTGTCGCCATCTTGATGTTTCTTCCTGCTACATGAAGGTAAGTTGGCTTTTTAACATTAGAAGTTATTTATTCTCTTGTTTCATCAATAAGAAAGGTGTTAAAAAATGGTTTCTAAATTTTTTATTTCTTTATTTTCAGGTGTTGTTGTTCGAAGTGGATACTCGTCTGCGAAATAAGTGTGTTGCCTGGTGTTTGTTTGGTACGTATTTGTTGACAGGTAGATCCATGAATCCAAATATTATTGTTTATATTCTTATCGCTTATTGTCTCGATAATACGGTTTGAGATTAGAAATATTTTCCCACCAAGTTAAATTTGGTTTGCTTTCTTCATACAACTGAACGGTATTACGTTCAGTTACGGCTGCAATTTTGTATGGTCCAGTATAAATATGGAAGAATTTTCTGGTAGTTTTTTCCAATGCATTGGATAATCTATGGCTTTTTAAAAGTATTTCATCTCCGACACTGTATTTAAATTGCTTGGATTTATTATCATGATAATGCTTTCGTGAGGTCGCTGACCTTTCTAATCTCTGTTGTACAATGTGACAGATGTCTAGGTTAGGATGAGTTAAAGCATTCGACGGTGGGAAATCTATTAACTTTTCAATAAACATTTTATTTCTTTCTCCGAAAATAACCTCTACTGGTGTATATCCTGTGTTTTCATTTATGCAATTGTTGAAACATTCTTCCAAGAACGGTAGATATCTAACCCAACTTTGATGTTTTTCAGCGCAGTACGCCCTCATGAATCGTGAGATTTCTGCCATGCGGCGCTCCACGGGGTTCGAACTAGGAGAATATGTGGAAGTTCGAGATATTTTTATATCAGCCAGGTCAAGTATTCTTTTCCATGGTTTGCTACAAAAATATGATGCATTATCTGATAGGATGCGCTTAGGTTTTCCTACTTGCGGAGTCCACTTATTCACTATGCAATTTGCTAGGACTTCCCCTGTTAGCTTACCGATGGGAAAGAACATGGTGTATTTAGAGAATGTGCATGTTAATACGAATATATATTTCTTCCCATGTTGTGCTAGGGGTAGAGGACCATAAATGTCGGCTGATACTAACTCCAATGGGGCGGTCGGCAATATAGGTATCATTGCTCCCCTGACTTGATATTTTAAATGTTTGGTTTTCTGACATAGGTCGCATGCTCTTAACACTTTGACTACCTTTTTGTGCATACCTTTCAGATAACAGGCTTCTTTTAGTGTACATATCGTTTTTCTTACTCCAAAGTGGCCAATTCTCTCATGTGTTTCCTTAATCACTTCTTCCGCTATTTCCTTAGGTATTACGATTCTCCAATTATAACCTTGTGGTGTGGTGCGGTGAAATAGGAATCCACGGTATCGCGTGTACTGTCGCAGGTAGTGGGGCGGTTCAGATGGTCCTTCCTCCAGTATTTCTAAAATTTGGGATAGCTTAGGGTCTTCTTTTTGCGCATTCTGAATCCTTCTGGGTGTTAGTGTATTCTTGTAGACTTGAGGTTTGATATTCTCGGGATATGGTATGCTTTCGTCCATTTCCATTGCGTAGCATTTCAGGTTTGTGTCGTTACAGTAAGTGGCATCTAATTCTCGGGATAGAAAATCGGCTGTTTGATTTTGCTTTCCTGGTAAGTGTGTGAGATCGAGGTCAAATTCTTGAAGAGCGAGAAACCATCTTGACAGTCTGTTGTGGTTTAATTTAGCTGTCTTAAAAAATGTAAGAGCTTTATGGTCGGTATTGATATAGATTTTATTTCCCAACAGTAGCGTGCGGTATTTTTTACAGACTTCTACTATACTTAATAATTCCTTTTCAGTAATTGAATAGCGTCTTTGTGCTGGATTTAGGGTTTTACTGAAAAAAGCTAGTACTCCCTTATCTCCTTCGGCACTTTTCTGAAATATTTCTGCTCCTATGGCGTAATCTGAGGCGTCCACATTTATGTAAAATGGCTGGCTCATATCGGGATGACTTAATACAACTATTTCAAGGAAAGCTTCTTTTAATTCTCGAAATATCTTCTCTTCTGCTTCTGTCCACTTCCATGCTTTGTTGGTAGATAATACGTGACTTAATTGGGCAGTGTAGTGTGACATACGGCTGTTGAAACGTCTATAGAATTGAAGAAATCCAATGAATTTCTGTAGTTGCTTTCGGTTGGTTGGTGAAGGGAATTTTCTGATGGCTTCTAATTTACTGCTATCCTGGGAGATGCCGTCCGGGGTGATGATATGTCCCAAATATTTGACTTGTTGTGCAAAAAATTCGCATTTTGATAATTTCAATTTGAGTCCACATCTGATGAGACGACGAAATATTATATCTAGGTGTTGACAATGGTCCTGAATATTTGTTGAAGAAATTATTCCATCATCCACGTAGAGTGTACAGAAATCCGTGACATCTTCTCCTACGGCTTGACGAAGGCAACGAATAAATATGGCCATGGCGTTCCTCAGTCCAAAAGCTAGGCGAGTGAAGCGGTAATTTCTTCCGTTGAATAAGAATGATAGATAATCTCTTGATTCTGCCGCTATCTGGATCTGCCAGTAACCTGCGCTTAGGTCAACCGTAGAATATACATTCTTCCCACTAAAGGTTTGAAGCACCTGCTCTATCTGGTCTGGGCTCTCACGGTCATCTTCCAAAATGCTGTTAAGTGCTCGCGCGTCCAGACATAATCTCACGGTACCGTCCTTCTTAGCAACACAAACAATTGGTAAGCTATATTGAGAGCTTGATGGTTCAATAATCCCCAATTCTAACATTCTGTCTATCTCTGCTATAGCTGCCGGGCGGTATGTAAATGGTATTGGATAAGATTTTCGGTAATAGGCTTCATGAGGTTTGACTTTGAGTCGGCATTCAAAATCTTTAGCTAGTCCTGGTTGTTCTGAGAAGACATCTCTATTTTCAATGAAAACCTTCGCAACACTGTTTTTTGTATCTAGATCCCATTCAGCATAACAATTTATCCTATCCAATAATTTTTCAAACATTTCTTCAGAGGAAACCTCTTTATCTATCACGCCGTCATCCTTCGTTGTTAAACTCAACACTTCAAAATGCTCCATGGTTTCTTCCATTTCATGAATTCCCCAAGCTCTAGGCACGCCTTCCATGTGGTATGCAAATTGTATTATCCGATTTTCTCCAGGATGTCTTTTTAAACTGAGAGGTGTAATAATTTCGGTGGTGGTGGTTTCAGGGCTTGCATGAAATTTCAATGTACGGAAATTCAAACAGGTTCGGAAATACTGTAAGAAATCAGCGCCTATTATCATTGATGGACCTTTGACTGGCAACACCAGGAAAGTATATTCAAATATAACTCCTTCTATTTCCACTTCTAAGAGACATTGAGTGGTTACTCTTATTCTTCTGCCAGGATTAATACCGGAAATGTATACATTGGTAAGGGGTAGTATAGCTATTGCATGTTTATCTTTGATGTTCGAAAACATATCCTCTTGTAATAAACAGCATTGCGAGCCACTGTCAATCAGGGCTTGTAGTTTAGTCCCATACAATTTGCATTCGATATAAGTTTGTAGCTGGCTGTCTGATGTCACATCGGTGTCGTCAGGGTTTTCTAAGAGTGTTTCACGCTGATCGTCCCGGAAAGTGGTGTCTATGTGGAGAGGTTTGGCTTGTTCCTCTAATTTGGTAGATGAATAATTATCCTTTGCTTTGGGGGTATCATATAGTCATGTAGTTTTAGAAGTGCTTATTTCTTGATTTGGTGGTGGGTTGTTTGCATGTTGATTTTGGGTTGCTTTTGTTGTATGTGCTACTGTGTAAGATGTATTTGTTCGGTTATGGTTTTGGTGTGTCTCACTTGGATTTTTGTGGTCTCTATCTCGCTTGTAATTATTTCCATTTAAACGATCTCTGCCATCATAATACGCTCCTCTATCCTGTTGTTTATTATTGTAATATTGCGATTTATTTCTAGAACTGTTTTCAAACGATTGACCTCTGCCAGTATTTTCGGGGTATTTTTGATATCGAGTGTTTGCTCCGGCATTTGACATTTGATTCTCACCATTATAATTTTTCCTGAAGCTGTTGCTATTATGATGAGGAGAATGATTGGAATCTCCTGTACGGTCATTTACCTGACTGGATTCAGAAGTGACGGATTGGATACAGTGTAAATGTTCCATTAATTCTTTGCAACTGGAAATCGAAGATACTGCTAGTGTCATGCGAACATTGTAAGGAAGCTTTTTTGTTAATATATTTGCTAGTGATGTGTCCGCCAAAGATTCGTCTAGTTGCGAATTCTTACACATCATCTTAGCTACGAATTCAGTATATGATTGTCTGCCTCTATTATCATATGTGCATGATATAATCTCTGATAGTGCGTCCATCTGTTTACGTTTACTCCAATACTGCTGCAGGAATTGGGAGATGAAGTCCTCCAGGCTGTTGATATCTCGCATCCGGCTCTGGAAAAACATCAGCGGCTCGCCAAGTAGTAGACTGGACAGTTGGAAACGCCATACTAACCAAGAGGTGGGTATCAGTTCCTGAATAGCTTTTATTTGATCTATGAATGGTCGGGGTTGCATATGACGGTAGGAATTATCGAATTTTCCAAGACTTTGAAAAAGTTGAGTGCCGTTTACTGCTTCATTCGGTGTATACTGCACTCGACTGACCGGGATATTTTCCATACGTGTCTCTATTCTGGAGACTCGTTCTTCATTTGCGATCCATTTATCATTCATAATTTTCTTATGTGTATTCACTTCATCATACAATCCGGTTAGCTTCAACTGCTGTCCGCCTATAGCATTCTCCAACATGCCGTATCTCTCACTTGATTTTGCCCCCTCCTCCGCTAAATTTGCTATACATGCCTGCACGTTACTTTGTTCCTTGACTATTTCTACTATTTTCTTATTATTTTCCTCCACTTTCGACTCTATCTCGCCCTTATTTTCTAACACCTTTCCCATGACCGTTCCCATGATAGCGGTGCCCAGCTCCTTACCCAATACGTCCACCTGTTTTTCAACTTCCTTTGGTACGTCATCCAACCGTTCATTTATTTGACAGGTGACATCATCTAGACGAGTTTCTAGCTTTTTGATAACTGCAGATTGAGTATCTATTTTTGTATCTATTATATTTCTCACTTCCTCCCTGAAGCTAGAAAATTTTGCATCCATGGTTTTAATACCTTCTTGTACAGTCTTGGTAATATTTTCAGTGATAGTTTCACTATTTTTCTGCATAGCTTCCCGGTTTGCCTTCGCTTCATTGTCCTGTCTTGCTAAGATTTGACTGAGCATGAGTTTGAGTTCGTTTGTAGAATCATTTGCCATAAGATTGGTAATGTAACCGACTGAAGAGTCTAATGTTGTATTGCGTTTTTCCAGGTTGGTGGCGGATGGCGGTTGACTGGCGATATCGGATGGCGATTGGGTAGCGGCATTCTCCGTTCCTTCGGCGACGCTTGGAGCGATCTGCGGAGACGCCGGTACCGGGTTGGACGCCCTCACTCCCTCATCCGGACTCTCATCGGACTTACTCGCATCGACGACGTTATCAATCTTCGTAGAAGACAATTGGGCTAAGTTTTGCGGGTCGAAACTGATGGAGCATATGCTGCCTCCCTCTCTCTCTCGTGGGGTCTCCGCTGCATCGTCCTGGGGCTGTTGATTTGCCGGTGTCGTGGCTACATAGTTTTGGGGATGTTCGCTGAAGTAGGAAATTTGCGAGTTAGCCGGCGACTGGTTCATGGTGACGTTATTATGGAAAACTTCGAGTAAATAGCCAAGTGTGTTGCCAAGTCTCAGGAATATTAAAATGGATTCAGTGATAGTGCCTATTCTGGATAAAATTGTGTTGTGTTGAAGTTTCAAGTGTCATATACATATATTACAAAAAGACCTTCTAGTGCTACAGGTACGCTTATCAACATAGACAGATATGGCTTACAAATTACACTAATATAGTTCTTAAAATTTTAATTAGGGTCTTATCCTCCTGAATAACGATAGTATTATAATGCCTCAAATAACCTATAACCCTGGTCAGCATACAATGTCTAGATTCAAAGATCAAAATCAAAATTTTTACTATAACTTTTATGGAAATTTCCATCCAATTTTCTCTATTATGAGAATTATGTTCTCAAACTCGTGTGATACAGTTTGTCTGTATTTATGCAGCTTGAAAAATTTTAATTTGAAGAGCAACTCAATTATTTTAGCCAGAAACTTACAATAGATCATCAGATATATCTTGTCGAAACAACTTCAGATTATGTTTCTTGCAGCTTTCAGTTTTATCAATAATTTCATTAATCATTGATAGTAAGATTGAGTAGGTAAGCTTTTCCTCATGCTCCACTGGTTGGGTGCCATTGTGTGAAGTTGTGCTCCTGGGGGGGTTATCTCTTATGATAGAGTCCCACGTTATGAAGCTATTGTGAGAAGTTGTAGATTGCAATTCCTTCACAGATAATACGATGTTTCTGGTATTTATAAGAGCAGTCTCTAAATTCCCTCTTTTGCGAATAAATTCACAAAAAATTAAGGCCTTCCGGCTCGCAAAATTACTGGGTTCAAACCTCAGCTCTAGCTCAGTGGTAGAAACATGAATTTTATAAATACAAATAATCACCATAAGGTTCAAGGACCAGGGATTGATAATTCTTACCGCTGCTTCTATGAAGTTCTTGAAGAATACCAGTAAGGAAATTAAAAGAATATTTGATGACTGATTATCAGTAACCATGTACCACTAGAGAATAATCAGGACCAACTATAGTTGTTTCTAGTTGATTCTTAAAACGCTCGTCGTGAGTACAAGTATTCACCAATATACCCTTTCAAAATTCCTTAGAACTTACAACGCCAGTTCTTGAAGCTCTCTGGATCCTTATATGATATAACTGGAACCTTATTAATATAATTTCTTAATATATTTGTTCTGGCTGATGAAATGAATATCATCAAAGGATGATAAATATTGAGTGCTCTGAATAAGGTTAATATTATTTGATTCTATGATTTTAAGTGCTGCTAAATATTTGTTGGTACCAAAACAGCTCAAACTATATAACACGAGATGAGTTAGGATATAATAAAAAATTCTATAAGTTTGTATGCTGACATAAAACACAAAATATATTCCCACAAAAAAGATGTGCATAAAATATTCGATATAACTATAATTCACTTAAATAATCTATTTTTAAAATCTGAATAATTATCACAGGCTTTGCTAATATTCACAATAATGAATTTCAAATTCATAAATATATTATATTTAATACTGGTACTTAGACTTCCAATCAATATAAAATTCTGCAGATAAAAACCTGTTCGGTCTATAAGTTTGATATGATATGTTTTGTTCAATAAACAAAATTAATATTTAATAAATTAATATTCAAACATGAGATCTCAGGGCTTTTAATATGAATTCGGGCAGTGCATGGAAGTAAGCTTCCTACATATAATAAATAAATTTATAAAATGTTCTTGTGAACTATGTGATATTGTTCAACACGTGGTGACTTTTTATTTTAACTCTAATTAATTGGAATAGCGCTTTTTTATTAATTATTACCCCACTGAACGTAGACAAATGAGCTCATTTGGTTTGACTTATCACTCACTGACTGAAGTTCTGGATGTTCTCGTGGATTGAATTAATTATTTCCAATAATTAATTAGGTAGGCTCCTTTTCGTCACTGCTGGGCTAACGTGTGATCCAGATTTTTATAAGTTTCTTTCGAATTAAAGCTATTTTTATGGGAATCTTTACAATTACGAACTCCTTGACAGCACTGAGTTCACAAACAATTAACATTCAACAAACATACATTACATTTAAAAAAGGGTTTGGCTTAATAATTCGTTAAAAAATTTTTAAAAGGAATAAGAAAAGACCCTAAACTCCATGTGCATCCTCTCGGGTTGGGATCTTAAGCCAGAAGAAAGAGGTTTTCAGAAAAATTTGCTTCTTCCTAGAATAATTCTATAAGCTACTCTCTGATTGGCCCTCAATTTAATAGACTCAATACAATTGGTTGCCTTGGGAATCAGGGCTTCCTCGGCTTTATAATAGAAAAAATTAAATAAAAGAAGTTTTTATACAGATATATGGGGTATTTATCTTAAATTGAATTCATAAATAAATCGTAACATACGATTTTAATAGATAATACATTTAGTTTTTATATGAGTTTTTTATACTCTTGATTTATCATGCTTTTTTAGATTATAATAAATATTTATACAGAAATAATAGTTATTTGTATTTCTACACATCGACTTCCTTTAGTATACATAATATATCCTTTATGAGTGAATTTTATATGATTCAACCGGTCATATGGGTTGATCGAATAATCAGCTGATTCATTCAGTATTGGTTCGGATAATTATCGATTTATCCAAGATCGACTAATTCTTTTCAAAACGTAAACAAGTAACTCTAACCTCAATGTTCATGCATTTTATTTTATTTTTTATTTTTGTAATCCGCCAATAATAATTATGCCGCTTTATAATTTTTTGATCTTACCAATGAGTTCTCATAATTATTAAATCACAATAATACATATTTTCTTATCGTTGTTGATAATGCTATTACTCCTAATCACTAATAATACTTGATTTGAGTTGATTTACTCTTTAGATAGGTCTAACCTTCTTTCCAATTTTATAGTTCTATTACATTTTATTGGCTCATTTAGAAATATTTGGTGGTTTCAAATTACCACGTGACAATTATTGTCATTGTTTTTCCCAAAATTCTGAGACTAAAGCTCCGCAAAGCCCTGCACACACACATCGATTTTTGTTCGTACGATATTTCGCCGTCCTTATGAATTCTATCAGATATGGAACTTGACTTGAGAATTTATAAGGACGGCAAAATACCATTCGAACAAAAATTGATGTGTGTATGTGGGACTTGAAATTATCAAAATAGTTCTAAGTAAAAACAAGCCCTCAATCCCTATGTAAGGTCCACTATTCATGAATCCGTGATGATTTACAATTCTTCACAATTAAAATATCAGTTCAATAGGGAACACTTTATATGCTCATCACTACCCATTTTTTCCAAGCTATAACTTGTGATTATAACACAGTATCGTTTTTTGGAAGACCGTATAAGAACAGTCATAAAATATTAGGTTGTAAAAATTGAGAGTAATTCTGTTCTTATCTATATTAATTCTTAAGATTCACATAACAAGTTCAGGCCTACAGTAATTTGTTGTTGCGGAGAGTCATGCTGTTGTGAGTTCAAAGTGGCGGAAGCTGTTTGATATAATGCCGCGAAATCACAGCACGATAACGTTGTCATGGGAAACGCGTGTGACCTTCACTTGTATGATGACAGCCGAGTTGAATATCGCCTGTCAAAAATAGTTGTGGCACAATTATAAACCAAAGATAGGCCGCGGCGTGCCTTCGAATCGTTGAAACTGGCTGGCGGTCCACTTCAAAGGCCAGACAATTATCGTGAGAGGAAATAACAGTGTCAACTAGAAGTGTGGCTCTCTGACCAACTCTGTTGCTTCCACAATTCAAGAGAGAGAGAGATAGAGAGAGAGAGAGAACATCAACTGAGTGCTTTGATCTCAACTTGTCTGCCGGCGCTATTTCGGCAGTCTGCACCCTCAACCCCCTTACAAAATCCCCCCCCCACATCCGCCACACCATTTTCACTGTCTCAATTATCGAAAGCTCTATTCTCAATACACGAACACATGTTGTTAATTAATACCAAACACCTACATTTAAATACATAAGTAATTCGTAGGCCTCCAACTGTTTCTTTATTCATAGAAACTATACAATTCTTCAGGTAAAAACAATAGGCATTCGCCCAAAATTGCTTTAAACCTTTGCATTTGAATCCACAGTCTAGATGTTATGTAAAGATGACACTCAATTCACATGTCTATTAACTATTTTTTTTTCAAAGGCGACTTTCTAGAAGTATTTTAAGCCTAGGTGATGATGATCCATGATGGTAGGAATAACTATATTCATGTTAACTTTTATTACTATCAACTATGTCGATAGAAGCAATTCTACATTTCACAGAAATTAGTAGGCCTAAATTGAAAAAAATAATCACAGATAAATGTTTGGCGTTGCTAGTGATTTTTACACTTGTATCGGTACAACTAATTAATTAATTTTCATCTTGCACATAGTAGGCCTACAGGGATTCAATTAGTTGAAAGTAAACATGAATATCAATTCATGGGAACATGAATTGAAATTTATATTCTAATTTTCTTTCCTATTTATTTATGAATTTCATTGGCGTTGCTAGTGATTTTTACACTTGTATCAGTACAACTAATTAATTAATTTTCATCTTGCACATAGTAGGCCTACAGGGATTCAATTAGTTGAAAGTGAACATTCACTTTCAACTAATTCATGGGAACATGAATTGAAATTTATATTTTAATTTTATTTTCTATTTATTCATTAATTTCATTGAAAGTGAACATGAAACTGGAATAGTGAATTTTCCAGCTTTGATTTCAATCGCGATTTATAAATGGCTATGATAATTAGAGGCTTGAAAATAATTGAATGGAATGTTCAGTTGTAGAAATGTTTCATGCTGGTAATGATGCAGCCACTCACGCAAATACTGAGTAACCGCCTCAAGAATTCTACAAAGTCATAAATTAGCCTGTCACCATGTGATTTATCACCTTGTGTAGTTTGGGAAATTTCTGAAGAAAACTAGACGGCTAATTTAATTTCAGCAATTGGCTAATTTCACGCCAGTACTTTCAGAGAAATTTCAAAAAACAGTACTGTTTCCATTTTCTATATGCTATCATCAATTTAATATGATAATACAGTACTTTGTAATACAAAGAAGCGTCTTCCACATAAGATTTTTTCTCAAATTTCCTTTAACATAACCTATTTTTGGACAATTTCTATCTAAATTTGGGAAATTAACAGTTTTGGGCTTTAAGCCTGCTGATCCTTTCCCAATCATTCATAGTTGAGAATGATATTGTATTTATCAATGAATGAATAAATAAACGCGTTTAATAGTGTGCAATAATTATAGTAGCAGAGAAAGTGTAGACAAGAATACTCTAGCGATCCAGCTAATCATGCCTAACATTCGTGAATAGATGTTTCATTTTTTACTTCTCATTTTCATTCATGTATTATTTGAGCATTATATAATTTTCTTTAATCATTCGTTTACAATAAATTTAGGTTCTCAGTACCTCTAATGTTAGTATTTTGATATTTTTTCGCTCACATTACAAATCTGCATTGATCATATCATATACAGTATGTCAATATATCATCCACTAGCCGTCAGGCTCGCTTCGCTCGCCATATCCGTCTGGCCAGGGGGCTCCGCCCCCTGGACCCCCGACTGGGTCGTCCAAGAATGAGATCAGCATTTTTCATTTGAGCGTTTTTATCATATGTTAGGACAATCCAGTCGGGGGTCCAGGCTAAACGGATATGGCAAGCGAAGCGAGCCTGACGGCTAGTAATATAGTATTCCCAGGATTGAAGTAGCAGTGCCCAATCAATCTCTCCGCGATAAATGCATTTAAATCTTCAACTTGATGCCAACCTAACAAAGTCAACTCAACTTAATGCCAACCTGACAAAATTATTAATTTTGTTGCCAGTTAACAACTGTTTCGAAGAGGTACTCTATCTAGATTATAGTTCTATAGTAACATATGATATGGAAATTTCAATTATAATTAAGAGATTGGGAGAAGAAGAATACACATGCTAAAAGACAAACTTTAAACCCTTAAAAACAACCCTTAGAGTTAAAATATTGCCAAAAGATTTCTTAGTGCGCCTCTAAAGGGCCAACTGAACATACCTACCAAATTTGAACGTTTTTGGTCCGGTAGATTTTTAGTTCTGCCAGTGAGTGAGTGAGTGAGTGAGTGAGTCAGTCAGTCAGTGAGTGAGTGCCATTTCACTTTTATAGATTTATTCTTTCTAAGGCCGGGGACACACGAACGGTTTTTTGCCGGGTTAAAAATTATTCAAAGAAAAACACTTATTCAAATTTATTTAAACACAAAGAAAAAATTATTCAAAGAACTCTTACTTTAACAATCAATAAACAAGAAAACTCATAAAAATTATTAAAAAACTAAGAATTATTGAAAATAAAATTAATCAAAAAGCGTTACTTTAAGGCAAATTACATTTAAATTTACTTGAAAAAAACAAATTCTGTCGAACTATCGAATGTTTCCGCGATAAATCGCTCCTAGTTAATCAGTGTCCTACAAAAGTTTGTTATAAAAGCTAGGACATAGGCAGGCTGAAGTCATAGTTCTTTCAACTTGGTTCTGAGTGCAAGTCACACATCACGCAAGCAGTGTTTGTTGCTATGGGTTTGGGGGGGGGTTTGGCTGAGTCATGCACCCTTCCCCCCCCCCCCCTGACAGTCATAGAATGAAACACCGTTACTACACAGTGCACAGTGGACTCCCCTTTTCAATTCTTGACGACCAGCTTCCGTTCGACTTACGCTCATTAACAGCTTTTATATACGTGAACAGGGCACTAGAAGTCAAGTAATAGCTGCTACTGTAAAATTACCTGCAACATAGACCTACTTTGTAATCCCTACTAAATAAATGGAAGCTAGAAAATTGTTTACTAATGAAAATTTCCGCTCTGAATTTCACAAGCAATCAGAAAATCGTTTCTTGAAAAGTCTTGAATAGTTTCTAGTACTGAATCTGAGCATATTTACTATTCATATTAAAGGCATTATATTTATAGTTTAGGTTATGCAGAGCTCTGCTGTTTTATTTTTGTTTAATTCTTATATTTGTTTAACACTGTAACCATACTAATCAAGAGAATAAAAAATGCATATTGAACATGAACGACCCCACACTTTAGTAACTCAGGGGTTGTTTAAAACAATATTTTCCACTATTTTCAGTTATATATTGTAATGTAATGTATTTTTTGGAAGAATAAATTTCAATTTTCAATTTATTTGGTTTGATCTCACTGGAAAATGATAGAAATAATTTAATTAAATTTATACTTGATTTAACAAGTTGCCCACTTGAGAACATTGAAAGCGTTATTCATGTTGAACAGAGCAATAAAGAGATTGCATTCATAACATGATAAACACAAGAAATAGAGCAAACCAGTAAAACAAACGATTATACACAATCAAGCTACTCATTATTATGCCAAACAGGCTACGCGCTAAGTTGGGTTTCCAACCCAACAATTATTGATATTCCTTATCAATGTAAGATATCTTGTAATATATGAATAAAAATGATATAAAAACTTTTAGTACCGCTTTTATTAAAAAAAAAAAACTTTGAAATATTTTAACGACTAGTTTCGACCATAGGTCATTTTCAAGTTTTTTAATAAAAGGGTACAAAATGTTTTTATATTGTTTTTATTTAAATCAAGTAGGCCATATAAGCGAAGTGATCTTATCATCTATCTATAGTATAATTATCTATTTTATAATTTTATTTATTTACTCTTATGGCTTTTATCGGCAGAGAGATCTTTTCGGATGTTCTTTCTTGCCGTATTACCCAATGTCATTTCCTATCAACACTCAAGTTAATAGGTTATGTCTTGGGTTCTTCATTTTTCTCACTAAAAATTTGCACTTTCACTTCCTGAGTGAAAGTCCTATTTTATAAATTTTAAAATCAAGAAAACTATTTCCAAACACTAAATCACATTCAAAAAGCAAAAACTATAAAAATTTTGATGATAATATTGAACTGAAAATTTCACATTACAATTTTTTCCATGGCAACCAAAGTGATATTAAACTCGTTCTTAGTTCGATAGCATATTTTGTCCTATAATTTTCTTCACTATTTTATAATTATAGATCATTTCACATGCTTTTTAAAATTGATGTCTATGGAAAATTCAGAACTGTGGTATTCAATTACGTTTGAAAATGTTTTTTACTGTAATATAATTATAATTATACATGAATTCGTGGATTAGTTGGAATGGGGGTAGAAAATGAGACTCAGGTGGCCAGCTATATTATGTGATTTCTAAAATGCCAATGTACCTAGAATACATTGTATTCTAGGTACCTTGTATAATACCATTGAGAAGAAATGGCATAAGATAGATATGATATCTTTACTCTATGATAATACAGTTTGAGGAGAATAGTAGTATCTGATTCTCAGAGAATATAAAGACCTACCTCAATTTCAGATGAAAAACAACAAAATCCAGGTTTGCACTGACAGTAAAATATAAAAACACATTATAAGTGATTTTTTTTCTACTGATACCTGGTGGTTTCGCTAGAATTTTCAAAATATATTTGAACAAGTCATGGCTTACTAAACAGTGTGCAACTGCTCAGAATTTACTGCATCCATTCACGTTAGGGTGCGATTGGTAACTCACTTTTTCCTTTCTTACAGCCTTTTCTTGTGACCTTCTCATTGAATATTCTGTTTGCGTGTTGACTGGAAATGTGACAGTCGTGCTCTTGCATTCATTTTTCTTCAATTTTATCACCTAAACCGTTTCCCAACGATGTCTTACCCAGGACAGAAGTCGTTTCGTTTGAATAAAACTGAAAATTATTATTTTTCTTTCACTTTACTTGTCAGAAGACCGTGCAGTGAAGGGAGCAGTTTCAATTGAAATGTCATTGAAAATTACTACAATCTAGAGTAGCTTTCATATCAATGCAGTGCACTACCGTGATCACAGATATACAATCTTGCTGTCGTGAAGGTGATAGTGGGTAACCATATTTATTCATTTTATTTATTCATTTATGATACAAATGCCACTAATGTAATAACATTGGTAGATTTTACTTGTACAATTTTAGTCCAGAATAAACATAGAAACTATAAATTTAGATGGCTTGAATTAATGAATTAATTAGAAATATTCCACTCAATTACCAATAACAATAAAATATTGAGCTATTTAAGAAAATGTGGAACCATGGAAGAAACACATTGAGCTACTTCCTTCTGTGAATAATTTTACTGAGGTTCATATTATATGAAAACGACTTGATACCGATTTTGACAGTATCATGTCATTTTTATTTTAAATATTCAAATATAAATACATCCGCTCTTCACAAAATATCTACTGATAGCTAACGCAATCTGTTCGGAATTCCCTTTTCGGTCGTACTTGTGTGCTATGATAATTATAGATTAATAATGAACATAAAAGCTTCTATAATTATTGCAGGTGAACAAGAAAGTTACAAAATATTCTCCGCAATGAAGCTATTTCCTTCTGTGAGATTAATAATGAATATAAAGCTTCTATACTTATTGCAGGTGAACAAGAAATTTACAAATTATTTTCCGCAATGAAGCTACTTCCTTCTGTGAATAATTAGGCTACTGAGGGACATATGCATCATCTCGTTGAACGCCAAACCACGATTACTTGCTGATAGGGGTCACATTCATTCTAATGTGTTCCATTCCAGGTTTGAACGATTAGCTTATTTATCTCAGTTTGAACTCAGATTCCCAGATAGTGCATATTAAAGTTACTATATTGATAAAGTAACTGTAGTCCACATGGGTCTAAGTTGTGCCTTCCATTCTAGAAAGTAAGAAAGTCTAGAATATTCTAGATTAGGTTGGAACCATACCATAGGATTGAAAAGATGTACAGCTGTCCGATTCTCTTTCATAGCTTCCAGCATACCTTTCCAGTACTACCTGCATCCTTTTCCTGGAATCTCTGGTCTGGTTGCTTTGTTCACTTCCGCCGCTCCACTCTCCACCCCCTTCACCATCCACCCCCCTATAGCCACCAACCCTCTGACCCCACAGCTTCACATTCCATCCATGCGTGGTGCGTGGTGAGCTGAACGTCTTTCTTTCTCTCACTCTAGAGAATAGGACGATAATGTCCAGAGCCTAGGATACTGGACAGTATTGTAAAATAACATACAAAAAACCAGATGCTTTGCTGGAAATGGAAAATGTGTTATATCTGATGAAGGACTAGAAGCAAAAATTTGAAATATGTAGTACCAAAATTCCTGTGTTGGTTTTTAAAGTCTAGTTTTCAATTGATCAAGCAAATAAATCATTGTATCAAGAATACAATGACTAAGGCTCTTAGCAATTCCTGTATTGATCCATAGGGCTCAATAGCCAAGCTTTTGATTTTGTTTGATGAACTATGCATTTATTGTTCAATTTCTTGTCAATAAATCATTATTCTATTTTTTCTATTCCTGTATTAGTTTTAAATCTCGTTTTCAATTGATCAAGCAAATAAATCATTGTAATGAGCTGTACAAGCAATTACAATGAACGTTTTACAACAACCTCCCCCTTGAATTTCTTGTGTTGTCAGGATTGAGATCACTTGGGCATGTGATCAAGTAAAACGTTGATAAGCTCTACTTAATTATCTCAGATATTTATGACTAAAATTCTGTTTTAACAGTGGATATATTATTCATTCCACCTCAGTTAGATATCATGAACTATCGAAAGGATCCATCAGAGTTTCAGTATAGTCCAGGAAATGAATGCACAAAACAGGATATTTCACCTCAGTTAGATATCTATTACTAAAATGCTATGTTTTCACTGTGGAGATATTATTCATTTCACCTCAGTTAGATATATATATATATATATGACTAACATGCTATGTTTTCACTGTGGAGATAAAATTGATGCATGCATAGGGCGATGGAAAAAGGTTGGGATAAGGCTTAGAGAGGAAGACTATTTTCGGGTATGTGAAAGACTACTCAGTGTTATTATGCACCTGCATGACAAAGCAGTGTTGTGGAAATATTTAGACGGCCAGACAATAATCATATCATTTATCTTTTGTGTCCTATTTTAATCTGTATTTTTCAGTGTGCTTCGGAAGCACTTGTCATAATTTTAGAACAAAAAGGTTTTAGTTTGGTGGCAGGAAGCGAGGAGAGGTGTGCTGTTGAAGAGAGTGGTTTGATGATGATGGGGAGGGGGGTGCAACCCCCCTTTTGGGAAGTGAGGGGAGGCCGGAACTAGAAAAAGTAGTAATTAGGCTCATGGAAGCGTTTCCCTTTCATCTCTGAAAGGATGTCTTTGTGTCTCTAATTTTCGTTTCTTAAGAAAGATGCTGAATAGGGAACGACTATCTTCACCGCGTTGGTTTTAGCTGGATCATGAGACATGGGTCTTGTGGAAATATTTTAACGATCGTTCTTATAGAAATTCTCAACCATGATAGAAAATAGAGGAATAAAGTCGGGTTCTTGCACACTTCTTACTTTGAGCAATGTTCACAACCGACGTAGAGATTGATTTAATTTATTGATAATTGAAAAGAAAAGTAAGATTCTTACACACTGTTCAATTTTGTAAAAAATGTTCACAACCGGCGTAGAGATTGATTTAATCTCTTGATAATGTTAAAGAAAAGAAAGGTTCTTGCTCACGGTTCACTTTTGTCAACAATTATCTTAATCAGCGTATAATGTTGCTTTAATGTTTTGATAATTGAATTATCAATCCAAATTGAAAGTTGTACAAGACTCTGATATAGTATTCTGTATTCAGTATTCAAAGTATAGAAGTTTTAGAATATGATTCGAGGGAAACAGAACTAAGTCTTTTTTTAAATTCACAAAGCTCTGTCGTTCATCATAATATGATAACTGTATATAGTACAAATATTATTCCCAATTCTAGGTGCAAAATCCTTGGTCATTCATAGATTTTTCCTTAGGTGACTTCCATTATCCCAGTCTCCCCTACTGTACGTGCACGTTGAAAAATAATATTGCGGCCTGATCACAGGTTCCAGTTATTACGAATTCAAAAATGTTGTACTGTAGTTCAATAATTAGTGTTAATGATTTGTTGTTAGGCGGCCTCTATAAGCTGTTGTAATAATTGAAAATGCCCGAGGATATTACTACTCAATTAATAGTTACTATTTATAGTAGATACATTCTCCAGTTTGCGTTCGCCTTCGTTCTTATTGTATAAGATGTACGTTTCTTGACAACAATTACGTAATGCGGCTTTATTTGCTTGCTATGTTCAGGTTATTGTTGAATTTCATTTTCAAAAATCCCCAACCGCGAACAAACTTCAGTGATGAACTACTACCGAGTGTGAGTAGCATATGTCTTTTTCCAGTGAGGTGGTAGTTTAGAATTTCAAGGGAATCCTTTCTTTATTCCTTTCTGGCAACCAGGAAGATGGCGGACCTGCCGAAAGATCTCGTTATCATAGTGAGTGATTAATTCATTTATTAGAAAAAATCTGACTGTTATTCGTTCTTTATACTGTAATAGCAAAAAGTGATTTAATAATAAGCAGTTCGTGATGGAAAACAACATTGAAGAATCCTTTCTCTTGGCATTCTGTTGACATGCTCTCTCCACTGGTTGCGATATGATATTATAACCTTCTCATTCATGTTGAAGGCACCCATTTCTTGTCAGAGCCTCTTTATTCAAACGTTGTTTCAATTTCTTTCACGTTATTCCAATGTTACCTTTCACTCTAGACTGTGATTCTACAATGTATCGGCAACCCGAGATATAGGATCAACATTCAGGTCACTCTTGCAATATAGGACCATTGTACCAGATGCAAACGAATAGAGTATTCGTTTCTCTATGATTGTACCTTCCAACTATATTCTGTACAAAATTACTTCTTACTTGGGATGGACATGCGCATCAGTGAAAGCATACAGCGGGAGGGATACAGAGGCGCGATGTTGCCGTTTTGAAGCGGCCAGCGTTCTCCAACTTCTAGTGGACTATTCATGTGCTCATGATACACATGCTAAGTTTCCTGTCTGGAAGCAGTCAGACAACTGACAAATTGGCAACTGCGCTTCTACCTATGACTCTATTAATCGCTGTAATTGGCTGATCTCCCTCCATTTCTCTGCGCCGCATATTCCTCCAAGTCAGAAGTAATTTTGTATCTTCCTATAGTCATCATCTTCACTTCATAAACCTTATCACTTCAGGGAGATGACTCCCTGGATGATGACCTCACTTCAGGATGATGACTATAGGAAGAACAATGAAATTAATTTATTTAGTATGTTTTGCCATGTATAGGCTAATATCATGATGTGGTTATCAAGTTTAATTCTTGTAGTGATTTGTGTGGTAGAATCGTCTGTGTTGTCGAGTGAGTGGGGGGGAGGGGTGGAGAGGATTGACACAGAGCAGTGGGTGTGATTCCTAGAAGCAGAGCAAGTGAAGTGACAGCAGCATCCAGCCAACATAGCACACGAGATAACGGCCTGTTTCTGTGGCCTGAGAGGGTGTTGGGTTGTGTTATATTATGCTAGTGCTGTGAGCTCGTTGCTTGTTCAAGTCAGCGACTTGTGTGGCCGTGCTGTTTGTGTGGGGGGGGGGGTTTGTCAGGGTGGAAGGGCAGGGCAGGAATCAAACGAGAAGGCGATAGATAGTCAACACTCTGCCGGCATACGGAATTCCATTCCAAATAACGAGGCGACCAAACTGTATGCATCGCCGGCTAGCTCCAATTTAAGCCAAAATGGGATTTTCGGATCATAGAAGTAGGGTTCTAATAAACTAATCGTCTTTCCACATTCTGGCAGTGAATATCGCTCCTGATATAAATTGGTTACAGTTATTCCATTTCTAGAGAAAATGATTTCAATAAAGAATCCTCAGTTTGATTTCTGTTTGTTGGTTTGAAAACTGATCGAGTATATCAGCCGATTCCATGTACAATACAATGGAAAACCTCTACAGTTACCAACAACTGTAAAATGTTGAAATATCTTCCTAAATATCATTATTATTCATTTCATTCATTTATACAATAAGTACATTATGAATATGATCTTCTTCTTCTGCTTCAATCGTCCGATTGGTTGGCAGCTTTTCATCTTTGTCTGTCCAGAGCCAGCTGTTTTAGTTGGGTATAGCTCTGGACCCCAAGATCCCGGGTTATCTGCTTCAAATATTGTAGCCGACGTCTTCCACGAGCCCGTTGTCCACTGATTGCACCTTCCAGTATTGTTAGCGTGAATTCGCTGTGTATGAATATGATAGGGAGATGAAAAATAAGGTAACCTTGTGCTTTTCCTCTCAAAAATTTAGATAACGGAAATATTAAAACGTTTTCCTAGATTGATAAGATTTTCTTCTTATTCCAATGTGCTTCCTTTCTTAAAAACAGTGCTTTCAATGTGCTTATTTCATGTATCAGGGCTCAGGCTAGGCTAAGCTAAAGGCAAGCAAAACTAATTTCTCAAAAATAATTAATTTTGCCATATTTTATTGATTACTCATACACCTGGAATTGAATTATTTCTCCAACATTTTTGTATTGATCACAATGTAGCGTGTACAGAATTATGATACCTTGAGAAAAGACATTTTCTTTAGATAGAGGCAGACTGGGAGCTGAGCTAGAGATTCCGAAATGTTAATTAGTTTTTTGTGTGCATCCTTTTTTTGGTTTCTAATTAAAAGCTACAACAAACAAGAAAGTTCAGGTAATGTATGTCGGGGAAGGATGCTTTATATCTTGGTTGTGTCCCGATCGAAGCCTTTAATGATTTGGAATGCAAATTCGCCAAAGCCACGCCGCCAAGGTTATAGTCAATTAGCAGTCGGTACGCGCAGTGACGCGCATCCGCCGATGTGTGAGTGCATTCCGCGCTTGCCTTTTCACATCTAATGAGGATGAATAACTTTTTCCATCTTAATTGACGTTGTGGTGCTGCTACTGCACTGCATTCAGGGTGTCAAGTCAGGGTCACGTGATCACAACAATTAGGCTATGTTGAACAACACATTTTTTATTATCACTTCTCTCTCATCCTCTCTTTCTCTCTCTCTCGAGGTCACAAGTTTGAAAGTGAATTGGAATTATTCGTCCTCTATGTATTCCAGTTGAGCAGTGCCCATGGAGCCTATGTTTTATTATTTTGAAAGAGAACATGTTAATAGAATACTTGAACTACAATGATTAGATTTCAGATTTCTTTATTCATGTAGATGGAGATCGAGATAGAGATACAAAAGAACCAAGCTAACCGGGATAAACTATATTGGATTAATTTATTATAACACATACCAAATATAAAATTCATGTACTATTTTATATTATAGTACAGTATTATAGTTCAGTTTTATAGTATATTATTTTATAATATAGTTGGGGCTCTTTCTGTATTGTGAGCAATGGCAAATCTCATCATACTGAATTGTATGTAAAATTCCAAAACCTTATCAATATGAGTCTTGGATGATATTAGTCAATGACTAATAATGAGATATAATATTAGCAATAACTTGATGATATTGGTCTGTTAAAACTCCAAGGCTATTCAATCTTCAATTTAGTTTCTTTATACAAATACCAAATATGGTTCTCACATGATCAAACATTGTTATAGATTCCATTCGATTTTCATGGTTTTTACATCAAGTTGTGTTTTGATCCAGAGAGATCCAGCTACCTTATTATTTTATCTACCAATGTTATATATATAACAGCAGTTTTATTTGTATCGTAAATAAATGAAAAATGAATGATCTTCTTCTGTATCATCTATCGATCTCCTGCATCACCCACAAGTCTCCCAACAGTTTTTTCTTTAGTCTCTTCTAGGTACGTGACCTCATCAAAGAGTAGAGAGTATAGAATGCATAGCCTAAAGTATAGAGTATTACAGTTTTGGGTAAATGCCTGTTGTTTTTACCTGGATTGTGTTTGCATATTTGCATTTGAATTACATTCTCTCCTCTGAAATTTATTATCGTACCGGGACCAGGTATTTGTTACGTATTTTTCATGTATGCCGGGAATTGTAATGGGTGAATGATACCGTGATGTTTTTCCACGTAGTTTGGTAACTCCCCACCAACAAAAGCCATACGAATTTACTTTTTACGTAGTTTGGTCTGTAGTTTCTGATTGTAATTTGATCTGAGCTTTCATTCATAATAAATGAATAACCCCGTGATATTTTATCGACAATAAACAATAACAACTGGAACAGCTGCGGCAGTAAGCAATATGAACGGTATGAACCCCATTTTTTGAGTTGGGGTCCCTTGAGGCACAATACTCAGCACAGCTCTTTTCAAAAACATCGTGATTCTGCTGGTAACAACTAACAAGTCCACCTCCTCCTCCTTCTCCTCATTCTGGTCCTCCTCCTCCACCCCTTGACCCTTAACGTCAATCTCGGTAATGAAGAGAGCTTGAAAGAAAGCATCAGACGTGAAATAATTTTGAGAGAAATGTCAAGTGCTCATACACAGCAATACTTCTCTTTCAGTGCAATAATAATCACTGTACAGGTCTGTGACGTGGTAGATTTTGAAACTCACAAGTAAAGATAGATCGATGACTGTTATGCAACTTATACAGTAATTCTTGATTCTACAGAGGGGATATTTCGTAGAATAAAGACATAGAGTAAAGATACCGTATCATACCTAGATTATTCGTCTCTGATATAGGTTTATTGAAAATGTTCTTTGCATCCAATTCTTCTGTGAATATTGTAGGAATGCGTGGAATTCAGGAAACTCCTCAACTCTTGCTATCTTATCAGACAGAGGTTTTCAATTTTGAAACTGTGATTGTGTATGATAGCCTCAAGTTTGTAGATTTCCTGTACCTTCAATTGGAAGGTCCAATCAATCAGAAGACCAGGATTGGAACTTCTCAAGGTCACGCACGTGTCATGTCTAGTATTTGCGCCATGTAAAAAGCATTGGTTCGATAGGCGTTTTATTGACAGTTTCCATTCTGTACCTATTCTGTGATATACTGATATGAGTATGATATACTGATATCGAATATCATGAATATATTATATATATGAATACATGATATCGAATCGAATATCATTATGAAATCAGTATACTATGCAACAGTGAACGTATTGTCACCGTGAGAATCAATCAATCAATCATTTGTTTATCAGAACAATGTTCTATAATAATAGATAGTAAAAAGATCTAGGCTGAGATGGATGGATAGAGTCTCAAAGGATGGAAGAGATATACTTCATGTTAGAAATTGGAGGGCGGAGGCAAGGGATCGAGATGGTTGGTGAGGCAGGATTAAGGAGGCCAGTGCTCGATTTGGGCTGTAGGGCCATCGAAGAAGAAAAAATAACAGCATGTCAACTCCTCCTGACGGCACTTTGCCATGGAGTCTAATCATGCCGACGTGATTATTGTCGATTTGTAAATTGTGATGAAATTACATTCAATAAAGGTATTTTTTAAATATATACATCATAATCTAATTTTTATTATTATAAATATAATTCATTATAAATATTTTAATTATACTCATTTCAATTATAAATAAAATTCCTGAACTAATTATTAGCTGTGCCAAGATAACAAAAAAAGTAAAAACAGATATCAATGCTTGGATCAAAATTAACTACTTCTACCTTTGAGAACTATAATAAGTTAACAGAGAACTTTTCTGATTAGTGCGCTCACTTCCCCTACTTGTGCTCTATCACATCCCTTTCCCAATCCTTTCCAAAAATTCCAAGGATCAAAAGCTTTCCTATGACATGGATAGCCATAGTTGGAAGAACTTTTGATCCTCTACCCTTCTTCACCACATAACATGTATAAATTGCCTTCTAATATTGTAATGTGTTCTCATATTTATGTTATTTATTTTATACTGTAATGTTTTTTTATTGATGTAGTTAATTTTTTTTCTCATATTGATGTATCTTATGAGTGTGTGTGTGTGAATAAATAAATTGAATTGAATTAAATTGAATCTAGAGAGTAAAACTAAGATTACTTGTAAATTGCGATGAAATTACATTCAATAAAGGTATTTATTAAAAAAAAATAAATATCATTATCTAGAGAGGGAAACTAAGCTTCGCTAGTACTATTCTCATGAGCTCTAATGAGACTATTCATACTAACTCTGCCGGGCTGAGTGTGAATGGTCCCATTAGAACTCAAGGGGATAATATCTTCACTGTACCGGACACGTTCACTGATACGTGGTAATCCAGCTGCGGTTGACACGGCAGCGTCTTGAACTCAGAATATTACATTCTCTGGTCTTGAACCAAGTAGGCTCTGCAGCAGCGAAAAGAAAGGCGTTCCAGTTTTTGTCTGTCGGCTTGGACCACTGGAGCCAGGTTGGGTTCAGCTTCAGGTTGTGGCGTCGTCTTTCTCTTTTTGTTGCGACAGCGGCAGCAGCGTCTCTCTTTCTTTTTGTTGTTGCGGCACTGTATGGCCGTCGGCGCGGCAACCGCTCCTTTGAGCGGGTCCTGAGTCGCCGCCAAGGCCATTGCTCCTTGCCTTACCACGCCTCACCTCGCCTCACCTCGTTCAGCCTTCTGATGCCTCATGCCGCCACCGCGCTATCTAATCCGAAAACATCGTCCGGCTGTCTTCTTTATTATGCCCTCCCGGCTATGCCTTTGAATTCCGCGATGTCCTTGCTACCCTGCCACCTTCTCCTCATCATCCTCCGCCTCCTCCTTATTCTTCTCGTGTTCGTTCCTTATTATAATCGGTCACCGCACACGTTCCTCCTCCTCATCCCATCACTCTCTACCTGTTCCTCCTTCTCTCATCACCCCCTTTCTCTATCTCTCTCACTCTTTCTCTTCGGGGGCGTTGAAAGTGCATGACCATAATATGAAACTGGCACCGGCATGACATTCGAACAGATGCTTCAAGTGGATCTAGTAACCACGCTACGCTCTCGCATGTCATCAGAATTGGTTTCCCTGTATGTCTTGAACGAGTTCAATTCATTTGTCTAATTCAATCTGGATTGAAGCTCCTGTAACAACAATGAGCTGTGCCATATCTATTTATTTATTCGTAGATACAATCACAAATCATATAAATATGATTAGGAACGAACAACAGGCTAAGCCCAAAACTAATCCATTCCCAAATTTTGATAATAAATAACATGCTCAAAAAGATAGGTTATGTTTCCACTGTAAAACGTTCAAGTTCAATTTTCTTCCAAATATTGTGATGTACCAATGATCGTACAGCCCTCAAAATACAGAATAAATTTGTTCATGCCCCTCCCCGGAGCAGAACTTGACAATATATAAGTATAAGTTTTACATTTTGAATTTTAGAAAAATTAAAACACTAAACTATAGTTGAATATTACACTTAATTATCACTTATTGTCGATAATACCGTACCTGCTGGTTTGTCAGACAAGAATTTCCCTCATATTGTTATAGAATGACTGCTTGAGGTGCTGAGACACAACTGAACCGACTCGTCCGCCGCCTGTGCAAAAACGCCTGAGAAAACGCTTCATGTGGCTTGGCCTTGATTTTCATTCATTCATTCATGAATACAATCACGAATCATAATAATATAGATATGACTGGGCAAGAGCAACTGGCTAAGCCCAAAACTGCTCTACTCCTAAATTTAAAAATAGAATTTCCGAATAGTAGTTTTGTATCCATTGTACATTTACAATGATGCTTGTCTTTGAAGATTTGAAGGACATTTCGAACGGAATGGCAGACAAAGTTGCAAACGTAGCATGCAGTTTATAGGCGTTTTAATCACGTTGGTCACCAACGAGCTGAGTAAACGATGACTAGAGACTAGATCTTTGTTGTTGTGATGTGCGTCTCCCCCACCCCTCACCACACCAGCCCTGCCAACTGGGCAAAACTAGAGGATATAGTGATTTTTATTATACAGTTTCGCCTTGGCAAACTGCTTTGTACTTTCTAGTGTTACTGAAGGTTGGCCGCCGCTAGAAAGTAAATTACTGCTCTCGAATCTCACAAGCATTGGCTGCTCTTTGAAACTGTTGCCAAATAGAAGACGCTGCCACCTCTAAACATCTCTTTGATTTTTTACAACTACTCGGCTCTTCTCCTACTCAGTAACCTAACACGAACACTCTGCTCGAGGAGTTTTCGATTCTCATATTTTCTGAAACAAAAACTGTTGAGTGAGGAACGCAGTTTTGAACCATCGCAACTGAAGACGATGATAACACATCACTATTTCGAAAATACTCTGATCAAATAGCTCTAAGTTTTTCCTTGGACCAAACCTCGTGTATTTGAAATGAATATTAAATAGTATTCATATTTTCAATATTATTTTTTTCTGTACTCTTACTATGTATAATGAACTATTGTAATTGTGTTGTTATGGAAGCAATTTTTGGGAGAAATCCTGTATTCTTCCATGTTTTTCATCAATAAATACATAAAGTATTATGTAAAACACAGATCATTCACTATAACACATCACTATTTCGAAAATACTCATCTCAAGTTTTTGTTTGGAACCGTTACCGTAACAAACCTCGGAAACAGGAAATTGGTAAATTGGATACATCAGTAGAATTTATAGAAAAAGGCACCTTGTATGGTTGGGGCACACGCATCGGATGACAAATGGGAGATGGTCAAAGAGAGTACAGAATTTGAACCAACCAGGTCGGAGGGAAAGGGGTATACAACCCGTATTATGGATCAAACAGGTGTATATTATGATATGATAGAAAGAAATCTGAATGGAAGAGATTGGACTGATAGGAGAAAATGGAATATGGGATGCGAGAGACGGGTAAGGCTGTTATCTAAACTAGATCATGTTAAATTTATACCATAGAGAATTTGTTTTTACGCTGAATAGAGAATTTGAATTACGCTATTGTTTATACCAAACTTCGTCTGTTTACTCTGAATATCATGGAAAACACAGAATATTATCTTGAATTTTGTATTAGTTTACATTGGTAGTTGAGAACTCATGATGCTCTTATTGGGTCCCTAGAAAGTAGAAACAGATTGAATACTCTTGTTGATCAAGGATGTGATTAAGTTGGCTTTTGTTATGTGTCATTCTTCTAGGGCACAGAACGTTATACACTGAATGACATCACTTTCCTCCACATGTTATTGTCTGCCGACATTTACAATTCGCAATGCCTTCTCGATTTCTCGGTTAAGTCAATTTGTGGTGGAGGGATCAATTTCTCGCCACACATTTCACTTTTATAGTACAATAGACGGATCTGTATTGTTATATCCCAACATCAACATCTGTTACAGCGTGGGAAATCGAGAAGATTCACTCCAAGGTGCTTCCTTCACAATATTGAAAGGAACAATGAAATCATTCTAAAAACGTATCTAAATATTGGTGTAGGGAAGCTTAGGTATATTTAGGTTTTGTGTTGTGAAATACCAATAGGCCTGTACGAATTTACTACAGACACTATCTTTCATGATCCATCTTTAGCTTCAGGTAAAATAAGAATTTCCTCCCCTCTCAAGAACAAGGTTGACTCTTGAGTGTGCGAGTAGGGTATGTAATATTGTGAGAAATTCTGTGGCAATAATGTCTAATGTCCCCTGCGGAGACTTTTAAATTCCTGTGTAGTTTTATAGCCGGTATAAAATCTTCAAGAGTGTTTTTCATATAAAAGATTAAAAGAGACAGTCCCGCGAAGATATCAGTTCAACACTGAAACAAAAATACTCATTCTACTATCATATTATACTGAGGAGTTGGGTAATCTGGCTATCAACCTCCTAGTGTGAGTCAAATAGGATTTTTCTTCAACAGCAATCAAAAGAAACAGACCAGTCGTAAAAATGCGATATCATGTTGAGAGCAGGCACCAGCCTCTGATGCCTTTGTAGAGTCCACAGAATGCAAACGGTCACAAATAACTAGCACAGCAAGACTGATTTAGGCAAAACGAAACCCAAGGAATAGGATGTGTCGAGCGAGCTGTATTTCGACTGTAAAATGTATTCCAAAGTAAGATTTACTAGGCACAATAAATTCAATCTAACTTCAATTCACTTGAATAATGTTTAAAATGTGTTGCAATTTACTGGATTCGATACAATTTGTAATCTGAGTAATTTATTGTGAAATCATAAACGAGGAAAACTCTGATTTAAACAAGAAAACCAAATGCTGTTTTTCATTAAACACAACCAGAAAATCACATATTCAAGACTGAAAATTCAAGCAATATTAATTGACAACTTGAATAACGGATCAGCTCTATGCTTTAATACTCGTAAATAGCCTATATCTCTACTAGATAGCATATCTATGCTATGATAGAAAGATAGTTCTATAGATCAAGTTGATTGATTCCGATGCGTAGTAGCAGGGACAAGCAATATAGCAATATTATGCTTATCCTTTATCTATGGTAGTAGGATCACAAAATAATACAGTAGAAAAAAGGTAACATGAGAAGATACCTCATGATATATGGCGTTTATGTTCCAAATTTTACCGTCAACTGGAGCCGATAATCCTAGTAGTTCTTTTATTGAAGCTATATGACGCTGGTAGTCTCATACTGTGCCGTTCTATTTTTTACACTCTCACCCGGCCTATATACTAGACTGTAGTCGACAGTAATCGGCTTGAGTTAACAAAAAATTGGCTGGAAATTTGGATCATAAATGACCAATGAATATCATGGAATATCTTCTCATGGTATCTTTTCTCTATTCTATTATAAACGATCATAGACCAATATCATGGGGTATCTTCCCAAGCTATCTTTTTTCCACTCTATTATTTTGTAATCTTCTTTATGATACTGATTTACAAGAGTTATTAACGCTCATACTTTCATATAAGTTAAGCTTCAAACAATTTATTCTAGCACTTGGTACTTTCTCTTCAGTTACTCTAAAAGCTATTCTATGATCTATTCTAACTTGTCCCAAAAATCCCAGCTTGCCACCTCACTTGCTATCATTTTTCCTACTTCATTTTATTATTATTATTCAGGCTATGAAATGTTAATATTAATTGATGGAGTTGTTGGTGTTGGGGATCTCTACAGTTACTCGAGAATCTACTGAATGATCTATTCCAACGTGTTCCAAGAATCCTAGCTTGCCACCTCACTTGCTCTCAATTTTCTTACTTTATTTTATCATTTAAGCTAGGAAATGTTTATGTGATATTAATTGATGGAGTGGTTGGGGGTGCGGGTCGCGGATCGCGGCTGCTGAGAGACCGCGCCGATCAAAGCGGCGCCGGAACACGCCCAATTATGTTGCGGCGGATTTATGGGGCCGCAGGCTGCCAGTTGCGTCATCGGACATCGACATGCACTCTCTGCCGCCAATTGATTTCACTCTCTCACTCTATCCTCCACTGTATTCTGCCCTTTTCTCACTCTATTCTTGTGCTGTTCACCATTCACGTCTCTCAGCGATCCTTCACCTTTCTCGGCTCTCTCTCACTCTCCACCTCCACCTCTCTCTCACTCCACCTCCACCTTTGCTCAGTGACCTTTACCTTTTGATCCTGCTGACTTTCTTCTTCTTTCCTTGAAGAGATGGTACTGATGTCCAGGATTACCTTACAGATGCTTGGCTTCTACAGGCGATTGAAATTTTCTAACCAAGTACTTGCCGTATCGGTTTAAATTTTACAGTACTGTGTTCATTTAATGAGAGAATTAAAAAAGATTTACATGAAGGTTAGATTTGTAGGAAGAAGGAAAAAGCATAGTTGGCTGCACTCTAGCACAATAAATAACACAATAACATTGAATAGCACAAACACATAATGAGCTAGTCTTAACTTTTTATTAAAATTTGCAAACTCCTATTAAAATTTAAATTGAAATTATCTTTATTCTTCTTCTTAGAAAGTACGAGCAATATACAATATACATATACAAAACTTGAAGAAGGCTCCTCACATGGACAAAGCCTGTGTGCGAGGAACGAACCCGTCTTGATTCAAATGTTATGGTATTCATTCAATTATTTTATTCATTCAGCACTGTATATACACCTATTGGAATCACAAATCTCTTCTCCAATTTATTACTTCCAAAAACTAATTCAATCATTATGTTCAAAGAACTACCGTACTGAATCGAAATTTCACGTAATTTTTTCTAATGTGTTTGAACAGTTCATTCGGTGGAGCACTTTGGAACAAATCATTTATTTTCAGAGCCTTCACTACATCAATAGCTGATGAAAAATGGATAGTGTGTGTTGATTCAAGCACTTTGTAACGAATCATAAAATTGCAGAACCTCCTTTACATCAATAGTATTCAAAAATGGGTGCTCCCTCCTACGCACAGACCTGTAGTCTTGTAGGGGTTTTCATTATATACCTTATTTGTAAATGTAACTCTTATTTTGTATGTAACATTCTGGAAAATGATTTTATATGATTCGAAAATGGATGATAGATGTCAATCAGAGAGTATAACTTAGAATGAAAGAACGTATCTTACATTATCTCTACTCTCTGACGTCAATATGTTGATATTGGCTAGTGTAGCAGGATCACAGACAAAACGACAATCATTCAATAACGATTGAATACAGTAGTCAATTGTGAATGTGGTGCGTGTGTGTGTAATGTTCAGGTCATTCATCGAAAAGCGATTTCTGGCAAAGTCTCAAAGCGCCCGCCACCCGCCTACCATAACCAGCAATTACAAACTTTCAATGCTCTCTCCTGTCTCTTACCGGACAAAAATAAATGAATTTAAAAATACTTATTCCTCGTTGAGTACGGCATTCTCCTGCTCGGGTGGCGAACTCATAGCTCATTTCAAGTAGCGCCTCTATATTTAGATACGTTTACGACTCCAAACTCCCGTCGAGAGTCGAGTCCTGACTGCAGTCGGCGTCTTAATAAATTCAAGCTCCAAGGTAAACATAACCGTTCATGAATTCTCCACCCCCTCTCACTGAAAAATAACACTGGCACCTTTCATCTAGGTTGTGATGATCAATTGAAGAAGAACACTCTTCCGTTTGTAAAGTTTCTCGGTATTCAATCGAAAAATCACAGAACGTGTGATTCAGAATTAAAAATCACAGATTCCAAAACTTCAAACAGAAACACATCTTGATTATTTATTTTATCTTCTTCATAATGACTCTCCATTTCCGTAATACCTGAAGGTGCGTACAGACGTATGCGCCACGAACATGCGCATTCCTCTTTTCAGAAAAGTAAGATATGAAAATGCACATTCCAATTTTTTTAAGCTAATTCTGTGCCTATTATATGTGTATTTGTACAGAAGAGTAAGGTACAGATATTATAAGCTGATGAAAAGTGAAATGCGTGTGTTAGTGGCGCATAAGTCTATATGCACCTTGACACTACTTGTGTTCTAAAAATCACCTGTTGCAATAATGCACTGTGAATGGAGTGGCATGGACTGAAAAGTCATCATTTGAATATTCGCTAATAAAATACGATGGGGCAACTAAACAGTAAAATACGATAGATACTGTACTGTATATGGGGTAAATAAACAGTTGAATACGATACATACTGGATAGTATAACTAAACAGTTTTGAACAGCCTTTCCAATTATGGTAAACACATCAATGTGTACTGTTTCAACCGTTATGGTGCATTTGGCATTTGGTGCATTTGTAGATTGGATGCTGCAAGTGACTTCCAAATAACAAGTCTTTTTGGCTTGATCCTTTCCTGCATTATACTGAACTCTTTAACGTATTACTCTCTACAACGGTTTTAGAACCTGCATTTTCTTACTAAAACGTTACTTTCTACAACGATTTTAGGAGGTGCGTTGTGTCTCTTCAACGTTACTCTCTACAACGATTTTAGAAGCTGCGTCGTGTCTCTTCAACGTTACTCTCTACAACGATTTTAGGAGGTGCGTTGTGTCTCTTCAACGTTACTCTCTACAACGATTTTAGAAGCTGCGTCGTGTCTCTTCAACGTTACTCTCTACAACGATTTTAGAAGTTGCGTCGTGTCTCTTCAACGTTACTCTTTACAACGATTTTAGAACCTGCATTTTCTCTCTATTAAGTTACTCTCTACAACGATTTAAGATCCAACTTTTTCTCTCTACAACGATTTTAGATTTTTTTTCCTGTATTGTATTAAGTGTATTATTTTGTATACAATATTGCATAATAGTATGTTATTATTCAATTGTATTTTTGTCTTGAAAATGGAAAATAAATTTGATTTGATTTGAGATCCAATATTTTCTCTCTACAACGATTTTAGATCCAACATTTCCTCTCTACAACGATTTTAGATCCAAACATTTTCTCTCTACAACGATTCTAGAATCTGCATTACTCTCTCCAACGATTTTATTTCTCCTACCTAAATTACCTTCCTTACCTTACCTAGACTTACCTGAATTCAAGGCTGAAAATGATTGTAACTAAATTTTTCCATTCATTACAACATCCAAGCTGCTATTCACCAACTTAGTGGTTGCTTTTGCCAAGAACTGTCTGCAGATGAAGGAGATGATTTCAAAGTACACTACAATATTGGAGCATTTGAACTGAGTGCCATATATGGATGTGTGGTGAGGTTTAGTTTTATTGGATAGGGCGACTAGTTTTTCCTTTGCACTTTGATGAATGTTCTCCTCATCTCCATCCTTTTTAATCTGTGCTACCGGCATAGTCGACTGTTCCAGCACATTATCCATCAGTTATTTACAACACCTGGCTTCTTTTTCTTCCTCCTCCTCTTCTTCTTCCTCTTCTACTTCTCCTCCTCCACCATAATCATCATCATCATCTTTTCTTCTTCTTCTTCTTCTTCTTCTTCTTCTTCTTCTTCTTCTTCTTCTTCTTTTTCTTCTTCGTCGTCGTCGTCGTTCGCCACCATATTATTCCACTTTTTCTCTTTTTCTTTTGCGCCAGAAGATGAAAGAGACCGGCGTGGCAGGATAAAACGTTTAACAGTTGAAAGCCAGCGTTGATATTACAGGTTTTGAAGGATAGCAAACATGGAAATGATAAGGATGTGGAATGGGAGAGCGGTGAATCAGTAGTAAATGAGAGAGAAAGAGAATCTTATTACTCAACTTCAACGGCTGTTAGACGGGTGGGGTGACATTCACTTGGTCAAGATTTCTGTTAATCAAGAACTAGCCCTAGTAGGCAACTTCAATACGTCTAGTTTTCAGTACGTCAAGTTCAGTGGATACACGGAAGTTCTTGTTGCTTTTTATAAAGTTTAGTGGATACAGTATCATAATATATCATGTTGTGCATGTGTTGTAGCCTACATTAGTTTGCATAGCTTTTATAATATATTTTCATCATATCTCAGCATATATTTTCATCCAAGTTTTTCATCATATTTTGTAAAATTAATAAATAAAATTAACACGGAGTGATCCGTGGTCTAGTGGATAGAGTGCTTGCGTAGCAGCACAGAGATCCCGGGTTCAATCCCTCTCATAACCAAAAGTTTTTTAACCAGATCACTCCCGTGTTATCGGATGGGCACGTTAATTGTCGGTCCCGGCTGAAGTATGACAGTCGTAGGGCCCATTGACGGCTTAAATGATATATTCAGGCGGTGGGTCCCCACCAACAAAAGCCATATGAATTTACTTTTAATAAATAAAATTAATTAATTTATATTGTTTGATTTGTTTCTAGCAGTGCTGCCAACGGACTGCAGTGATGGACGTCCCTCGGATACGGAGGAGCTGCTGCAGCAACAGCACGACCACCACCCCACCACCCCTATTCCACCTCCTGCGCCCCCTTCACCCACCCCCACTTTGCCACTCATCGATATCACCCCCACCCCTACCCACAACCCTACCACCAACACCAACACGCCAAACAACAAGCAACAGCTCAACTTCGAAGTAAGTTAAAAATAATTGAATAGATACATTTTATTTATATAAATTTTCCTCTTCTTAAAATCACTCCACCTATATGGGCTACTTTTGTTCAAATTAATAAAAACAATATAAAAACTTGTACTACCCTCTATATTAATATTATTTTATAATATTACCCTTTATTATTAATATTAGTTACCTTTTTTGTTTTAACTTTACTCAAATATTTTAACGACTAGTTTCGACCATAGATCGTTTTCAAGTCTTCTTCTTCCCTTTTGCTCTTTTCTTGATCTTCATTTTATTCGTTCTCATTGCCCAAGCACAAGTCTATAGACCTAGGCATCAAACTCAGCAACTGTGAAATGGAAGGACGATTGACTTCAAATCTTCAGTTTGAAGTAATTGAAGTCCACTCAGGTCTCAGATCATTTGCGTTAGTTGGCTCAAGTTGCCCAGTTGAAAGACCAGACGTCTTCCTCTCTATCTAAAGAAATCGGATAGATGTGAAGAGAGAGAAAAAAGAAGTGTCACAAACACATTACAATTAATGAAAACACTGGGATTTTGTCAAAAAATATCACCTATTTATTATAAAATAACAGCTTTTTCTAAAATAAGTTATTTTATAATAAATAAGTGGTATTTTTTAACAAAATCCCAGTGTTTTCATCATGGATAGATATAACAATATCTCATCAGCAGCAGTATCTGCAGTCTGCGCATTACTATTCAAGATAATTTTGAGGTTTAAGTGTAAGAGAAGGCCGACTGTGCCCTAACTTCGCCCTCCTAGGTCAAAATAAAGGCACTCATTCAATTCAAATAATGTACACTTATGTTGAACAAATAAAAATAAAATTATATATGATAATGTTAGACAATTTAAGATTTGTAAGAATCGAATACACAATACTCAATTGTGACAAATTCAAGTATTTTATTGAAAAATATAAATCAATGAAGTTATAGGAAGCGCTATTATTGTGAAAGATGCTGTCTCTTCAGAGAGCATAAGAGATACAAGGCCATCGGTATAATAATATACGAAGGTCATGCTTTAGACATGAGATGGGAATTTTATATTATTATATTGTGCATGCCTCTCACTAAGGTAGGATCACGTCGGTGAATGGCAACTCCAAACAGTGCTTCCTCAATATTCCCCCCCCCCTCCGCCACTGTTCCACGTCTCTTCAATTACTCGGCAATCTTCTTGTCACTCACTCTTTCTCTCACTTCACCATTCACCCTCTCTCTGACCCTCTACACTGTTCAGAATGAAGGCATTGTGTTTTGTGTTGTGCTCTCCAGACTTAAACCACAAAGAAGAGATAGCATAAATGCTACCATAAAAATGAACACATGAGCTTCAAAAGATAGATTTGTGCTATCTTTTCTCTATCGTCGAACCTTATAGGCGCGATGTGCTGTAGATTCTTATTCATTCTAAAACTCCAATACCTAAATCATAATCGTAGAAGGTGTAAAGGTACCGGTATCTTCCTCACATGATATACCAGAAGTTGATTTGATGTCTCTTCTTCTTTGCTACACCATCAAACTCTCTCTTGACTGAAATCAAAGAGAATTTCAAATTGTTCTATGTTCACACCAATAGACAATCTTGCTACAGTATATATTTCCCTCGGAGGCATATTTCAACCCTTACATAGCTTCTGTCGATAATTATCATTACTCTCAGTCCGACCAAGTGAGTACGATTAGTCCCATTAGAGCTCAGGGGAATAATATTTTCACTGTATCGGACATGTATGTACACTTATACTGACATGTACACTGATACTGACATGTGGGAATCCGCCTCAATTAGCTACTTCCACCTTATTTACCGGTACTTTGGAATATAAAATATGGAATGAAAATATTTGATTTTCAATATTTATTCATACAATTAGTACATCATCAAAATGATAGGGAGAGAAAAAATAAGGTAACCTTGTGCTATTCCTCTCCCAAATTTATTTAAGGTTACACATATTTTTCAATTTATGTACAGTACTATCATTCCCAAATCGTTTACAGAAATTCAGTTTAAAATACTAGTAGCACAGTGGTAAATCTTCAATCCTTAAGAAGGTTGAGACAGCGAGCACAGGACAGAGATGAATGAAAAAGGCTTGTGGAGGAGGCCAAGGCTCTCCAAGGGCCGTAGAGTCAATGAGTTGTAGTAGTATTTACTTTTACTAGTTAGTATCATGTAACCCCTGTTTATTTAGTCTATGATAGTTGTCATACTTGTTCAATAGTAAGTAGGCGTTGTTGCCGCGTTGCGCTCAGGTAAGGCGGGTATTTTCGGATAAGAAAGGGCTCGTAAACATATCGAGTAAGCAGTGGGAATAAAATAACGGCCTCGCCGCTCTCAAGGCCATGTTTTACCGTTTGCTGGCACAACAACACTTCTCGCAGCATGTTTCCAGTCTATTTTTGAAACCAACTTTAAGTTCACCTGGATTCTTCAATGCATAAATCGATGTGCATCGAGCTCACTCGTTCCAAATTCGTTCTCTCAATGAAACAAGCATTAATCTTTCATTTCAAATTATTATCAGTCATGTAAATGGTCATAACCTAGCTACATTTGGATTGGTGTATAAACTAGAATTGAGACTGTTTTGGGCTTTAGCATGTGGTACTTTTCTAGAAGTTTTTAAATTCTGAATGATTGAATTTGAAATTTGGATTAAAGAGACTTGAGGATTTGTATGTTCAGTCTAGGGTTACCAGATCAGAAAATCATTTTTACTGACAAATTCCCTGACTTCAATAAATTTCCGGTCAATGTTGGATGATGAAAAAACTTTTTGATGACATTTCAGCATTAATTTCTTTTTCAAGGAAGCAAAACGGTGACTTTTTGAAATGGTACCTGTTAATCAATGGGAAATTATTTTTAAATCTTCAAAATCTCCAACTTGTGAGAGACTGGTGGAACTGAACAAAATGTACAGTTTTGTATTTGCAATTCAAGCGCGTTTGTTGGGCGAGTGTTCTCATTAATGAATTCACAGTGGACAAATGAGAGAAATAGACTCGCTGTAGCTTCTGTTAGGGCTCTACTGTAGATACAGTTTAATTTGATGGAGACATCATGTGCAGAGTTCCATAGAATAGACGAGAAGTTGTTGAAAGAGATATCCAGCAATAAAAAGCATGTGTCTGGTGGTCTGTCTGACTTAGGTCAGATTGAATGAAATATAATTTTTTATATTGTAAAAAATTGATTATTAATATTTTTTCTGATAACAATCTCCTTAATAAATATTGTTTCTTATATTTTCCTCTTTCAATTCTTTAAAATTCCTTACAGTTTCAAAGTTTTCCTGATTCCCAGACTCAGAGCTAAAATTCCGGACATATCCGGAAAATTCCTGTCATCTGGCAGCCCTAGTCCAGTCAGATTCATATTCAGTTGTCCTAGAGATTATGTGAGGTCCACGTTATAATGACAATGGAGAAAGATAGGAGAACAGCCTTGCCGTGCCACTGCCTTCTATAGAGGATATCTGATACCGGTATATCTCATGTGATATATACTGTTCATTCTTGTTTAAAATAATCAATTATATTTTGTTCGTCGAAAAAATATATTTCCAATGATTACATGTTAAATTTTCATAATAATTGAGATTAAATATCTTCTTAATTAATCATATTTCTACATTGTTAAAAAACGATCAGGCAACGTTGCGGAGTTAGAAGAGTCTAGCGCTATCTGCTTTGTCGAATGATAGAAATTAACTTACCACTACATGAAATAAGGCTATTGTAATTGATCAAAACCAAAAACAAACAGAACATTTTACAGAAATTTGGAAAAAAGCCTGCAAAGGCATAAGCTCATCAATGTTAATCAAATACTGCCATTAAAACAAGGACCCCACTATAGCTGCTGATGACGTGTTTGGTAAGGGCTGATGGTGATAGGGTAGGGTGTATAGGGAGGGGGAATAGGGCAACCCAAGCCTTTCGAAATCCAATTAACGATCACAAACTGCAATGAATCGCTTTAAAATTTTAATTTGCGTCTTTGGAGCCGTTGAATGCCTTGGTGAGTGGTTGGGTGAAGGTGGGGGGGGGGTCTCGGCTATTATTAGTCGGTAATAGCTCGGAAGTTGGAACTTGGAACAAACTCAAGTTGGTCATTCATAATGTATCGGACCAGGAGCGGTTGGCTGCCTTGCTGGCTTCTCCATTCTTGCGTCGCTTTCCCTTCTCACTTCAAAACGGCTGTACTCTTTCAATCTGTGTTTCTGGTCCACGTCTGTGGAATTTATATTGTGGACAGAAACTCATTTTAATTATGCAACAATTGGAAAATGTATGCAGTTTCCAAATTGATGGAACTAGTCCCAGATTATTCCAAACAGTGTGGATTAAACATGTTTTAAATAATAATTGACCGAGCGAAGTGAGGTCTAAGATTCAAGTCGACGGTTTGCCATTTCTCTTAATGTTTAAATATTTATTTGTTTTTATGTTGCGCATTCACGACGAAACGCGGTAATAGATTTTCATGAAATTTGACAGGTATGTTCCTTTTTAAATTGCGCGTCGACGTATATACAAGGTTTTTGGAAGTTTTGCATTTCAAGGATAATATAAAAGGAAAAAGGAGCCTCCTTCATACGCCAATATTACCGTAAAAATCAGACTATAGAATTATTCATCATAAATCAGCTGTCTAGTGGACTATAATACTACCCGTTCAAAAACATCGAACATCTTGAAAATTGTATCTTTCCATCAACGTTGTAGACAGTTGCAGCCAGACCTGATAACAGCGCGCACACTCACATTCCGGGACGACACGTCACGGTCGATATAGGACAGAAAGCTCTATGTTTATTTAGGATTTTTTCTAGACATTTTTAATTGATAAATTATTTATTAATTTTTGAGAAAACATAACAACAAGTCAATCTAACTCACTGAGCGCGAGGTCTACTGTTCACAGAACTACTAGTGATCAGATATAGATAACTGAATCATTTTTCAAATAATGAAGTGGTAAGGCAACCAAATGTGATCTTGGCATGATAATGGCATGACAAATTTTTAATCATTCATTTATATTATTCATTTTCCCCCTCCTCATTTGATCGCCTAAAACATCACTTTGACAATCTATTATGCTTTGAGATATTGTATATATCCTATATTTATTATGATGTATGTAATTCGAAAATATGTTGATAGTTTTCCTGCGCTCAGGCTTATGCCTTTGCAGGCTTTTTTACAAATTTCTGTGAAATGTTCTGTTTCTTTTTAGTTTTGTTCAATTACAATAGCCTTATTTCATGTAGTGGTAAGTTGATTTCCAAAAAGTGTTTGTCGAATTTCTTTGTTTGTTATGGTGGAAATAACATTCATTTTTTCATTCATTCAAAATGGATTCCTTGGAAATGTCTTCCGAAGTTCGTTTATTCATGTAGATTACACTACACTAGATTACACTCGTACACCAAGCTTATTATACACCAACCCAGTAATACACTATTTTAATTCAGCTTATAATGCACTATTATACATAGCCCCTAGTTCATACCAAATGACAATATACTCATACTGACTATTCAATGAATTTCACTAATTATTATGATTTGAAGAATTATTAATCGATATGTAGATGATATGGGTTTGCTACTCCAACAACAAATCTACAGCAAACCAAAAAATCTGGTGTGGTACACTCACACAACTTTCCTTGCTCATATTCGAAACTACGATCAGACTTTTGTATATGTGTATATATAATTGTTTTCAGAGTACTTTTTCCTTTGTGTAAATTGTGAAATTCAATGATTTTTTTAGTCGTCATTTTTTTAAAGTCGTCAAAACAGCTGTTCTACAGATGAAATATCTCGACTATGTGTTCTTTTTATGAACTGCTCTACCTACCTACCTCATGCTCGAGAAGGAGGTTACAAAGTCCATTTCTCAAGGATGGGGTGGACCCCCCATTAGTTTCCCAGAAAGGAGACTCATGCCAGTTAATAGAGCTGATAAATAACTATACAGAGTATGAATTTGAAAAAAATCGGTCAAGTTATTTTGAAAAAATCGTGAAAAACATGGTTTTTTAGTAATTATCCGCCATTTTTCTCAAGAATATTACGGAGCTCCTGCAATTTTCCAAGGAAAAAACTCATGTCATTTGATAGGACTTATGAATAGCTACCCATGGCTTGAATTTGAAGAAAATCGTTAGAGCCGTTTTCAAGAAAACCGTGAAAAACCTGGTTTTTGGTCATTATCCGCCATTTTTCTCAAGAATATAACGGAGCTCATGGAATTTTCCCAGAAATGAGACTCATGCCAGTTGATAGTGCTTATGAATATCTATCCATGGTATGAATTTGAAGTAAATCGTTAGAGCAGTTTTCGAGAAAACGGTGAAAAACATGGATTTTTAGTCATTATCCGCCATTTTTCTCAAGAATATTACGGAGCTCCTGAAATTTTCCCAGAAATGAGACTTATGCTAGTTGATAGGGCTTATAAATAGCTATCCATGATATAAATTTGAAGAAAATCGTTAGAGCCATTTTCGAGAAAAACGTGAAAAACATGGTTTTTTAGTAATTATCCGCCATTTTTTCCGCCATCTTGAATTGAATTTTATTGAATTTCTTATTGTCGGGTCCTCATGGTATAGGGACCTTAAGTTTCAAATTTCAAGTCGATCGGTTAATTAGGAATGGAGTTATCGTGTTCACAGACATACACACACACACACATACACACATACACACACACAGACCAATACCCAAAAATCATGTTTTTGGACTCAGGGGACCTTGAAACGTATAGAAAACTTGAAATTGGGGTACCTTAATTTTTTTTGGAAAGCAATACTTTCCTTACCTATGGTAGTAGGGCAAGGAAAGTAAAAACTGCTGTAGGACTTGTGAGCTTGTCTTCTATCTATATAAAATAGGCATATGTAATCGTGGTAATGATCCAATTCGTATTCATTGGCATAGGACCCCAACCAATCCTAGTGGCATAAGTGAACCCTATGCACCCTATGTCACTTGAATAAAAATTGAAATTTGATTATAGTTTTCTCTGTAAATTTCAAGATAAGATAAGATCATATACTTATTTTATTCTACAAAGCATAGGCTATTATCACAGAAGACAGAAAATTCTCAATAAATAAATGAAATACATAGTTGAATATTTTCCAAAATACATACCGGTATGTGAAGAGAAACTTTCATTGACAAAATATCAAAACTGATTGTTATTCTATTATCAAAAACCTTCTTCTATTTCGAATCCTTCTCTCGTGAAACCAAACTGATAGGTTGTTGAAGTCAATGAATCATGAATAAAATACAATTTCTTATACTGTATTATTATATTTTATGAATCTGAAAACATTTTGTAAAACCATAGTCTTATGAAAAATTTGTTGCAGGGCTTTGAATGTGATGTCAGTGTGGAAAATGGTGGAGATGGAGCCAAAGATCGTCAAGAATTCTCGTTTACACTATATGACTTCGACGGACATGGCAAGATTACCAAAGATGTGAGTAACTTTTTTATATAATTCATACAAGAGAACAAGAGGTTTATGATCAAGTGTGGTTGATCTTAAGAAAGGTCAAGAACTTTTGAAAGAGTGCACAAGTTTGTACGTAATACAGTCTATTGAAAGAGAAATTGTTCCTAGTCAACTAAGTACAGAAAATCACTAGTTTTGAAGTGGAGTAGAAAGGTACAAACTCTAGTACCTAATATTGTAGCGTGAATGTTGATGTTGTGGAACTTTTCCATAATTGAATAGACTTGAAACGTTGTCAAAAATCCACTTTAATAAAAATTAATATTTTACAGGAGCATGCTTTCATGTGTGCTCACAGTACACACTGTAACTTACAGCTGATGATGTGTGAGCACACACGAAAGCATGCTCCTGTAAAATATTAATTTTTATTAAAGTGGATTTTTGACAACGTTTTAAGTCTATTCAATTCTAGTAATATTTATATTCAATTCAACTGTCCATTGCATCAATGATTGACTTCTGAAATGTTTCAAAATATCTCCCAACCGTAGTACAATAGAAGCTCATGAAGTTTGGAACAGTACAACGAATCTCTCTCAAAGAGTCTAACAATATCCAAGCTAATCAGAATGCGCTCCCGCCCCAAAATACTTATTCTATTGTGCACTTGAGCACTGGAAGGTGATGTCTTTGAATAAAGACAGACAAATAACTCGGAAAGACTCCTCGATCAAATGAGATGCATGCTGAACAAAGGGAGTAAAGAACACTGGAGATTATTAAAAGTCCATTGTCTGATATCATTCATTGTTATGGACTGCTTTCACTGGTCTCATTCTTTTAGTTCCGATTCTACATCTCATTTTAAGCCATTCTTTCTGATTCTTTTCGTTCCAATTCTACATCTCATTGTTGCGGCCCAGATTCCAGTACAATGCTTTGACAAGACGGCAAGAGCACTACTGAATCTCTCTTTCCAAACTCAACCTCTTGATCAGAAACTCTTCATAATTTTTTACTAGAATACAATTAGATTCCATGAATGAATTTCATTACTTTTGCATGTTTGCTTCGTAAGCTTACCTTCAAAGAGAGACCCTTTCTACAAAGTCTATTCCAGTGTCCTGTATACAAAATATGACTATTGACTTGGAAGGATCAAAGCAAAATTAAATAATGCTTTTTCTTTTCGATCTTTACAAGTAAATAGTAATCATTTTATTCAGTAGACTGAAATGGTCTTTTGTAGAAGGGGTTTTTATTCGAAGGTAAGCTTTCAGAGTTTAAAAAATGGGAAAATAAAAATGAAATTCATTTTAAAAGAAAGAATGCTTTCAGTGTTTTCAATTTTTGTTCCTGTACTTTACAAAGCAGATTGAACTTTCCATATTTCTATTGTAGCGTGCAGAAAAAGGAGAGCATCCTACCTTTAAAATTTTGTTAAATGAATAATTTCTATTGTTTTTACAATTGTTCGGACAATTCTTTCAGTACGCTCGTTTGCCTTGTTTTCTTATAACTCAATCTTATCATAAAATTATATGGAAGAATGAGATTCATCTTAGGAAAAGCAGTAGGCTACACTTCCATCATTGTTCCAACCCTATTTTTCGTTTCAATTTAAAAATGGAAGTCATTATTTATTTATTTATCATTTATAATCAACTTAAGGACAAAGAAACAGACTACTGTCCACAACCTATGAATCCACAATCTTCTCTTCAATAATTGAAGTTTCTGTGTATTTAATTTCGGTCTTGATGAGATTTTGATGAAGTGAGTGTCACCCCAATTGTTAATTTCTTCAGTTCTCGAAAATAATGGTCAAAAAAGGTTCTGTACTTGATGAGTTGATTAATTATTGAACATTGGAACTGAGAACTCAACAAACAGAGATATCCTCCATATCATAACTATCCCCATATAGAAAATATAGCATTAGAAGATATCCCATGGTGAAGGGCGTTTATGTTCCAAATTTCACTGTCAACTCAAGCCGATAGTCCTAATAGTTCCTTTTTTTGAAGCTATGTGACGCTGGTAGTATCTCTCATACTTTGCCGTTCTCACTCTGGCCAAAATAGATAGTAGTCGACAGTAATCGGCTTGAAATTTGGAACACAAACCACCTATAACATTCGATATCTTCGTAAGCTATCTTTTCTCTATGGTATGCCTCACCATAATCAATCAATCAATCATTTATTTTTTCCAAAACATACATGAAAAAGTCAAAACTAAAACTAACTTAAAGCTAAAGAGAAAAAGTGTTTTAAATTAATTTTAATATTATTGACTAATAACAAACTTTTTGTAAAACCTGAAGATGGTGTAAACCGAAACTATTTGTTCAACTATTTTAAAGTTTTTCATAGAATAAAGGGTGCTATAAGATGTATATTGTTTTACAAACTTTGTGTGTTTGTTTGTAGGACATTGCCGGTTTAGTGACGACAATCTATGAGACTCTGGGCTCTTCGATCAAAGTACCGCACTACGGCAGCAAAACCATCAAAGTAAAGCTGACCGTGTCGCCCGACCAGAAGGGGGGTGGTGGAGGCGGAGGCGGGGGCGGTTGCCTAAAGGGGGGACCACCGCCTCCGCCCCGCTACAAGCGCGACCTGAATGTGACGATCCGCGAGAGGCGGCGCCCGGCGGCCCACCGGAGGCGGCGGCACAGTGTGAGCAGTTCCGCCCCCAGCGAGGACCGTGAGGCGGACGTCTCTGCCGCTTCCGACGACGATGACCAGCCGCCCCCACTCAACTCGCGGCTCAACTTCATCAACAGGTCAGTCGAATCATAGTGAAAAGATAGCGTAATAATTGCACCAATATTCGTCTATGGTCAAATCAACAGTAGTCTATTTTTCACAATAGACTAGCAGGTAACCCGTGCTTTGCACTGGGGAAAAGTTTGTGTTGTAGAATACGAATTGTATACATGACAAACTGGAATTTGACGTAATGAAATCTTGAAGAAATTAAGGCTTAAAACCAGCCTCGGTAAATTAAATTCTCCTCAATTCACTTTGGGTATTATGGTACATTCCAGGAGATTATAGTGTTCTTCCAAGGTTTACGAAGAGATTGACACTTTCTGGGACTCGATACATTAAGATTTTGAAATTAGAATATTAAATAAATTGAATAGCCCAACCTAATTGAATTTAGTAGATAAAATACAATGTTTCTTCAACAGAAGAAATATATTGAAAAATAGAGAAGTTATTATTGAAAATGAAGTTATTGAAAATAGAAGCTATTGTAAAACTAGCTTGTGGAATATAGTACAAATCTTTCACAAAAAAATCGAAAATGTAGGCTACTTGGTTTAAGAAGAAGTCAATTTTATTAATTAAATTTAATGAACTTTAATTTTTAGCTAAGAAGCTAAAATTAAAAAAAAAACGGTAAGTCCCTCTAGATATTGAAATTTTAATCAAATATTGGGTGTATTCAATTATATAAATATTAATCAAATGAAGGTGAATTGAATTTTCATTTAAAATATATATATTTTTTTGTTTTCAGCCGCTTGGGACACCCAGGCAATTCGCCGTCATCGGGAACCTGCTGTGGTCGGAATAAGAAGCGATCAAGCTCTTTGCAGAGGCAGCAACTACTACAAATAATTCAAGCCAATATGGAGAAGAACAATCTCAATTTCCAGACATCTAGGTGAGTCAAACAACTTACTATCATCAAATAAAATATCTAAGTACCCTTTATCGAAAACACTTTATTCACAACATGTTTCAATAAATGTTGAAATTAGATTTTTCATTCCTTGATTAATAAGAGTACCAGGTAGCCCACGCCTAGAAGTTAACTTATCTGAGAATACATGAACAATTCTATATATAAATAATGATTGATAATGCATACAAAATTCATAGTCCTAACTCCTTAATTGATGCATATATTGAACATTTGATCTTCAAGGATTGTAATTGGAGAGCAATTGTTGTTGATCTCTTGAAACTAGGATGTGTCCTTGGAGTAGAGAAAATGTAGAGTAAAGTGATACAACCGCTACCTACCATAGAATAAACAACCTATAACAATCTAATAAAATATATATAATCGACACAATAAAAAATACTATATAGATTGTTTATTCTATGGCGCTACCCTCTACTAAATGTAAATTCCTATCATTAAAAAAAATTCAAGAAAAGCAATGTAAGCCATTATATATAGATGAAGGTTTAGTACACATCATGCGTATCAAATCAACATTGATGGTTCACAAAAGAACTGCTAGATGTTGTTTTTGTATCAATGGAAGTGTCCATGCATGAGCTACTTCTATGTATGATGACACGTATAAATAAATCATGGTTAATAAAGTACCTTACAGTAGTTTCAAGTCTTCGGCAGAAAATTTAGTATGCATTTGAGATTTCAACAGCAAAGATATCAATATCAGTATGAAATATATTCAATTATCAGCTACCGAAAATGTGTATTCAAAACTGAGAAATGAAAGTGCTCTCTTTATTTCATTGCTCTTCATGGACGTTAACGAATCATGATATAGTAGGAATAGATGGTAAGTTCATCTTTATTTGATAAAATAAAGTACCTAATGTTTAATAGACTCTTTAATACATACGAAATTTACATTGATTCTTGCAACTGACTGCAACTGTTTTGTGAGTTTAAGACTATTGTTTATATTCAATTAATCAATGAATATGATTCATGTGAGATAACTCTCGATCCAAGTTCTCATATAGGATGGAACGAGCGCTCAAGCAGGAAAACTTCATGTGAAGCGTTTTCCGATTCATTTGCCACATGTTGAATAGAAATATATTAGGCTAGCTTCACACGCTTTCGGTTTCATTCGATTCGGTTCGTTTTCGGTTCGGTTCGGTTCGTTACCGAAAACGAATGAGGCTTTCATACATGTCAGGTTTTAATTCGTACGGTTCTAATTAGGTATTTTCTTCTCAAACACAGCTGTGTTTGGATTTTCACAGTTCATGCTGGTATATTAAAAAATAACAGCTGGTGTTAAATTGTAAGATGTTATCTCTTGAACAACAAAATTTCAAAGTTAATTAAAAATTGTGAATTATTTTAATAGTTTCTTTTTGATTATGTTAATTTTGGATGTTCAGAGAAATTATTTTTTTAAAATGAAAATTTGTTCCTTGTTTTGACACATGGTATATAAACTTCATCTCTTCTCTCCATTGATAAAATCATGTAATATTCGAAGAAAAAAAAAAAATTCTCCCTAAGTTTTAATTTATAATTATCTTTCATATTTTTTCAGCAAACTATTCATTGAGAAAGAAATGTTTCTGTGAACTAACAGAAATGAATTGACTATATGATTTTGACTTGGAAATTTTTGAAACAGATAATCACGATATCAGGTTAAAATAAAAACATAAAAGGCAAGCGTGTGTAAAAGACTTTGTTTTTTCCTGTTTCCCTAGCAACGAATTCGAATATAATGAAACCTATTCGTGTCGAGGGGGCGTTCGGTGCTATGCGGTTGCTATACGGTACCGAATTCAAACCGAATCATCGTTTCACACTTATCAGAATTTGCCGAAAACGAAACGAACCGAACCGAACCAAAAGTGTGTGAAAGTAACCTCTCGCTAGCAACGAATTGAAACCTGATGGAATTTATAAGAGTCAAGTGGGCGTTCGGTTTTATGCGGTTTCTATTCGGTACCGAATTCAAACCGAATTACCGTTTCACACTTATCGGAATTTGCCGAAAACGAAACGAACCGAATGAATGTGAAACTAGCCTTACTCGTAAATATTGTAACTATTGAAAATTTGATAACTGTTCTTCCATTTCATTCGATATAGCTTCCTGCATGACAGCAGACAATTCAACCTGCAATAGGTATTAACATTATTTAGATCATTCATTTAACATCTAGATCTCAGTGAGGTATAATGATAGTGTTTGATTAGCAATGATATTGCTATCCTTTCGTTTCATTCAACAAAGCGAATAGCTCTATCTCTTCCTCTCTTTGGTCTGTTGCCATATCGTCTTCTAACAATTAATTAACAACATATTTCATCTTAATTATGAAAATTCATTTTGAAATCATTGGAAAAATAATCTCTTGCTTAATTAAACATAATTGATTATTTTTAACGAGAATAAACCGTTAATTTTACATCAATAAACCTGTATCTGCTACCGTCTATAGAAAACCTTGACAAGACTGAGGATCGGCAACGTTGTTCTCCTATCTTTCTCCACTGCCATTATAACGTGCACCTCACTGTGGTATTGTGAACATTCCATTGTTTTCTGTAGAAAAATGAACATTAATTAACAATGGATATGAGTCATTCGCACACAAATGAAAGCTGTATGTTATTGTTGGCTCTTCTTTCAATGAATCGACTATAGTGATTCTATTTGTAATAAATTAATATGATGTGTGTGATTGCAGAAACATTGTAATCTGGGCACAGTCAGAGTGTAATCTGGAGTCAGAGACAGATAGTAATTTGATGTTAAATTAAATTTCCATGTACCATCAATAGTATCTTGCATTTTTGCTAGCATCTTCATTTGTCTGAGGCCGCTCCAGGCCAACCAGACGTAATATCTAATTCGTTAATTATTATAATAAATGTTATGTGTTTGATTGCAGAAAACATTGTAATCTGGACACGGAGCACCAGCAGCCGAAAGTGATGAACAACGAGGGCAGTCGACTGAACCAGCAGCGCGAGCGAGAGCGCGAACACAAGCGAGGCTCCTCCCAAGCGCCTCCACAGCCTCCTCGATCGTCGCCGCACCACCTCAAGCACCGGCACCGCGAGCAGGAGCAAGCCAGAGCCATGGCGCAAGTGGTGCGGTGGCTCGAACAGGAGTTCACACCGGCCTCTGCCTCGGCCTCGCCTCGAGGCACCTCGCACCACACACACCATTCGGCCTCGCAGCACAAGCTCAGGCACGAACATCACCACATACACGAGTACATACACCATCACTACCACCATTACCAGGACACGTCTGTTGTAGTTTAGCTAGCCAACTAATTCTTTATTATTTTCAATTGTTATCCGTATTTCACTGGTTCTATGTATTTTACTGGTTCTCTCTTCTACCTATCAAGCTGGAGTCTAGATCAGTGAACGTGGCACGCACAGTGAACATATAATTACCATTATAATGTGTATAAAATAAGTTGGGACTTGGCCCTCCATTCGAAGAAATTACAGCGTTGCCAAATCGTGTAAGATTGCAATTTTCTCATGTTACCACAGAATTGGATGTAAAATATCATCTATTCCTACTATATCATGATTCGTTAACGTCCATGAAGAGCAATGAAATAGAGAGAGCACTTTCATTTTTCAGTTTTAAATACATTATACATTCATCCTAGTAGTGCTGAAAAAGGTTCAGGGTTGAAGAATCAAAAGGAGATTTGTTTTTTTTATGAAATTGTAAACATGTTGATAATACCCATGTTTTTCTTTTGAATATTACTCCCCTCAGAAGTATAGGATGTCGTAATGAGTGAGAATTTTTTATCAAAATAACAGGGAGAATTTTTCCTTTCTAATGGTGTCTGGATCATTTTTATCCGACCTTTAATTATTCTGTAATTGATGATTATGTTCGTCAATGTCAAGACATTTCGATCAGAAAACATGAAATTTTTTACTTGCTGTAAACGTTTTTGTTTTAAAAGATATATGGGTGGTAAAAGCTTTTCAGAAATATTGAAATTATTTTTCCAATTGTCAAAAATAGTCGGAAAAAACGTATTTTATACAAACTATAGTTCTAATTGCCCGGTCGAGCGAGTATGAATGGTCCCATTAGAAGTTATGGGAATAATATTCTTACTGAACTGAGCACGTTCACTGGTATAGGGAATCCAGCTTCACTCGTTAAAAACATTTTTCCTATGACTCATTATTCGAGTCAAATTATTAATTTCATGATACCAAAGTAAGTCATTGTTTGAATTTACGAATGGTAGGCTTCAGTTCATTCAATCCAGTTACAGTATCCAATTGGCCAAGAGAAAATAATTTATTCAATAACTTGAAATAGCCTTTGGTAGCCTAATTAATTAATTCTTTGTTGAGCAACTATTAAAATTGTAAGTTTACTTTTCTATTCAGAAATTCAAGTTAGAAAATTATAAATAGGTCAATATTTGTTTGCTTCATTCAATTAAATGAATAAATATTTCAAGAATTTCATCCAATGGTTGCACCAAAATAAATATTGGCTTCTAGTACATTATCAAATTTTCAATTTAGAGCCAGTAGAGTATTTTTACCTTTTCTCATAGATCTTACTTCTCATTTTTAGAAAGACTGAACATATTTTATCACACAAATAAACGTACGAACGTTTTTCTCGGAAAACGTGAATAGTGGTAGATTTATAAATATTCATAATAAATTGAAAAAAAATGAAAAAAAAATCTACGAATTTTTCAGTATTAATTCTATTCTGGAATTTATTATGGATAAAATGTAAAACGTGTATTGAACTCCTAAAAGTTTGTATTTCAAAGGAGCAGTATTATTATAACGAATATTGATTGTAGAATACTTGTGAACTTTTGAAAATTATGTTCATTCAGTTCCAATTTAAAATTGCTTTGATTAAAAACTAAACTTTACAATTTTTCAAAATCACTCACATTTCTATTACTATTTATTATATGAATTAGCATTTCAATGGTCACAGTTTAAATGATGCGCTAAGCTCTACTTCCAAACATAATTTCCTTCATAATGTAACTGGTTATGTTTGTTGAATGCATAATAATATTGTAATGTAGTTTAAAATGTATTAGATAAATAATATATGAATTTACTATTGAAACAAAATCAGCCTAGCTGTTATGTACGTATCTCACTGATAACTCTATATTAATAAGTGTATTTAAGTACCAAAATCGACTATTAGAAACAATATTGTATTCGAGATACATTTTATTTTAGTTACAAGTATTAAATTTATTTTTGTAAGCTTTACTGTAGCATTTAATTTTCAAAAAATTCAATTTATACCGTGATAAATTGTGTATTCTGAATCATCTACCTCAACTTCTTGTTCCTTGTTTTGACAAAATATAGGGTTGATTCTTTATGAAAGAATGTGATAATCCTATTTATTTAGATGTAATCCAATTTCTTACATCCACTTCATAAAAGCAATTGAAATTGAATGGGGCTTCAAAGGAAAAATTGAAATGTATTGAAACTTTTCAGAACTCATCTTTTAGATCTTTTGAAGTTCCATACGAGAAATGCCTTCTCATTCTATTATAATAATCATGCCAGCTCAATCTTGACACCAGACTCTCGATTGAAGTCTATAACATTCTGAAAGAGGATAGTAATCTCAATTGAAATACACAATATTTGAATTTGAATTAGTACCAGTATTAATTTACACCTGAAGACCTATAAGAAATTGACAGTTATGTTTGAGTTGAGCGTTTGAAACAATTTCATTGGAACAAACAAATTTACTATAGAAATGGATGAAGAAATGTGATTACTTCTAAAAAAGAACACCTAAAAGCCTGCATGCAATGGATATTCTGTAAGGACTAGTTAATCTCAATCCAAATATTAATATTTAATCACGGATCTACTTGTACTGTACATAAACCTAAGATATAGACAGCCATTGTGTACTTTATTATTTATTGTGTAGAAATGTAAAAAGGACAAATATTTTTTTTATGTACGAATTTACGTGAATTTATATACTGAATGAATTTATATATCTGAGCGGTACAATTAACATAGAAATAAATGAATTCATTTTATAAAGAAATCAATCTTTTTAATCATGAAATCCTTCATCTCTTTGTATGGTGTTTTGGATGATATGCAACAGTCAGCGCTAAAGCGTGCTGCACACAGGGACATTAGCAGCTGCTAAGGGAACGCGGAATTAGAAATGTCCGGGAATCAAATGCATTTCCAATTCCGTGTTCCCGCGACAGTTAGTAGGTGCTTGGTTGACGCTACTCTTGTCACTGTGTGGAAGTGGCGGCGCTTCCATAAGAGCCAAGTGGACGGGCCCACCCTAATGAAACAGTAAAGTACACTTTAAAATGCTTTAGGTTATGTGGTTGATAGTTATTATTCAATAAAATACAATATGAATTAATTTTGAACTGTCAACTGCTGAAAACTCTCGTTAGAATACCATGCAAATACCATAGAAAACGTACGAGTTCAACGATGGCCACGAATCATTACGTAGCACATTGAAGGAGTCTATAGTTGACATTTAGCGGCCATCACCATGTTTAGCCATCTATGCCATTATGTTTTATTTTTGACATGACAGTGTTGTCAAAAACTTTTGTGTGAATTGTATATTGACGTGATGACCTACCCAGCTCATCTGGCTGGTTAATGGTCATACAAATGAAGATTGAAGGGCCCCAGAATTCAGGCCCTTCTAGCTCTCATAAGAATGTATTGGCAAGGCAACGCAAGCCGGCGGCGCTGGACTGGCTGGGAGCAATGCATCGGTATACGGAGCAAGTGGGCCCATTGCACGTTGATTCACACTATTCTCGCTTGGACTGCTGAGCGCTAGTATTTATAGCTTTGTTAACATCAAGGTCTGTAAATACGGGTTTTACATTCATTCCATGATGTGAATTGCATCTGAATCGGCAAACAGGTTGTTTTATCAGTTTATAAAGTAATAGGTTCATACTTTTAGCTACTTTTATGCTAATATTTGCATGGATTAATTAGTTTAGCAATAATCCAACTGTAGTATTTGTTGATTGTGAATTTAAAGGCGTGATTTTATTGTGAAGAGCTGTATTAGTCTGTGGTGATCTTGATGTAAATGAGGTTAGGTCTACTTCGGCAAGTCTTTTGGTGAGTTACATAATATTATGTTGTTTTAATTTAGTTTATAGAATCATGACATAGTCTACCTGCGTAGCAACTAGTTAAGTTGAATATGCTTTATAAAGCACCCCCACCAGTGTCTCACTCAACTGTTCAGGTCAAGCGTCGCCACTGCTGTGTTCAGACTGCTTATAAATAATTGGCCATTTTAGGACCAAAACTTACGTTGAACTAATTAATATATTGAAAAACGATTATCATAATGAATTTATGGATAAAGTTTGTGTTTTTCTAGTGGCAACGTTTTTGCCTTGCGTCAATCATTGATTTCACATTGAGAATACTAAAATCCGATTTATTAACCAATTAAAATATTATTGGTTATTACTTGACCAGAATAATATAAGATAGACAGAACACATGATATATTATATCAAAAAGGCGATTACAACTAGCTCCTCTCCAATGATAAAAAATCTCAAAACTGGTGGGTGAAAACATTGGCTTGGTTTCGAGTAATCATAAAAATACTTTCTTGTAGACAAAATATTTAATTCAAAAAAGCTATGACACAATTTGATTATCGAATATGAAAATAAAATACCAACATTTGGATTTACGTCCAATAAAATTATTAAATATAAAATACATCTTTTTTACATCGAAAAGCGTTAATAATAATAATGTAGAAAGACATCAAATTACAAACTTATATCAGTCACACTCTAATAGTAATTCTAAGATCTATTATTCGTTCTCATCGAAGAGGGTAATCTAATCATAAAAACGGAAGTAAAATATCGCAGAGTTGATAACAAACAATAGTTCCTTAATCACAGATTTTAAGCGGACTAGAACACTGGAATGAGTGAACGATCCACATTGGCAATATCGTCATCCAGAGTCAGAAGAACCTGCAAAAAGAATTTATTATGTTGATATAAAGAAGTAAATACATTATATTGTAACATAAACTTAAATGGTTTTCAAGTGTTGAAAAGCTATGATAAAGTAAAAAAACGCTAATTCTGAAATGTTAAAACTGACATGCTAATAATGAAGTTTTTTTTATCAAATGAAGAGGAATGAGAATTCAAAAAATCAATAACTTAGGTTGATTAGATAAAAAAACATGTAATACAGAGGGCAATGTAAATTATTCAGGATGGATTGATAAAAAACTTTTATTCATCCATCTTTCATAATTTTTCTCGTAATACCCATGGCCGTAGATAAGAGAGCCAAATAAAAAGGCAACATTAATGGTAGCATTAACATATAACATATTAACACATTAACTTTTAATGGTAGCATTAACATATCAACATAAGTAGTTAGTCTATCAACATAATCACTGTAGTGAGGTCCACGTTACAATGGCAGTATTTGATTAACATTGGTGTTGCTATCGTTCGAAAAAGCAGGTAGCGCTATCCTTTACTAGCTCATCAACGTTGCCAGATCGTTTTGAACAATGTAGAAATATATTAATCAACACAATATTTAATCTCAATAAAATGTGATTTTTATTCATTGAAAAATATATTTTCTTGGACAATAAAATAATTTAATTTATTATTTTAATTGAACAGTTGATATTACATCAGATTATATACACCGGTAACAGCTATAATCTTTAGAAGGAAGTTACAAGGCAGAGAATCGGTAACGCTGTTCTTCTATCTTTCTACACTATCATTATAAAGTGGACCTTATTATAGTACCGGGAACGAATAATGCAAAGACTAACGGATCTTTTCTCTATGCTATAGTGAGGTCCACGTTGGGACTGTTTGTTTAGCAATAGTATTGCTATCCTTGTCTATTATTCAACAAAGCTGATAACACTATCTCTTTCTCGATTTGCTCTGTTGCCAGATCTTCTTTTAACAATGTAGAATTAATAATTAATTAACAAAATATTTCATCTTAATTCTTATAGAAATTCATTATGAAATTATTGAAAATTTTTGCTTAATTATAATTTTTTGCTTAATAAAATATCATTGAATATTTTAAACGAGAATGATCAGTTAATATTACATCAATAATCTTAAAATCACTTCACTTATATGGGCTACTAAATTCAAATTAATAAAAACAATATAAAAATTTGTAATACCCTTTTATTAAAAACTTTAAAATATTTCAACGACTAAACGTTAAAATATTTTAAAGTTTTCAATAGAAGGGTATTACATGTTTTGATATTGTTTTTATTAATTTGAATTTAGTAGCCCATATATCAGCTAACGTCTATAGAAGGCATTGACAAGACAGAGGATCGGCAACGTTGTTCTCCTATCTTTCTTCATTGCCATTATAACGTGGACCTCGCTATAGTACCCTTTGATTTGATAACCGAAAAGTTTAGGTAGTGTCTTAAAAAATCAAAGGGTACTTGTGATTCTATTGAAAAAATCTAGTGTGGAGCACTCACACAACTTTCCTTGCCGTTATGAGAATTGATCACCTGACGCTAGTGTTCCCGCGCATCTCAAGTCTACTATTCAAAGATTTGAGCCAGCTGGTTACAGGGCAAAAACACTGAAGACACACGAGGTGTGCTTTCTCTTCATAGTGAATCATTTAATAGAATCAACAGTTTGCAATTGGATAATCACATTTTCTCGAATTTCGAGCTTATTTTTAATTTTAGGTGAAAATGTTGATAGACATTTGTTGTAGAGATTCTCATGCTGAATCTTTTCCACTCAAATTTTTTTGTTTAAATTGTATCTAAAGTCTGATAATTGAGAATCTAAAATCAAACTTTGCATAGATGGGGCGGAGCTCCTGAAATTTTTACAGATAGGGGACTTGTTGCAGTTGATAGAGCTTATCGATTACTATTTCAGGTATAGCTTTAATCAAAATAGTTGGAGCCGTTTTCGAGAAAATCGCGAAAAACCCTGTTTTTGACAACATTTTTGCCGCCATCTTGAATCGCATGTGATCGAAATTGTTCTTTATATTGTAAGGGCCTTACGTTCCAAATTTCAAGTCATTCCGTTCATTGGGAGATGAGATATCGTGTACACAGACGCACGTACACTCATACACACACACACACACACACACACATACACACACACATACAGACCAATACCCAAGAACCACTTTTTTGGACTCAGGGGACCTTGAAACGTATAGAAATTTAGAAATTGGGGTACCTTAATTTTTTCGGAAAGCAATACTTTCCTTACCTATGGTAATAGGGCAAGGAAAGTAAAAAACCTCACATATTTAGAACATCAATGCTAACTAGAAAGAGTTAAATAATGCTGTAAGAAAGAGTAGAAGGTGAATTATTACCATAAATGAGAAGAACATGCTGACAGCTGAAAGAAAGTGCCAGATATCATGGTTGTCGTAGAAGTCGAACAAAACACAAGGTCGATTGAAGGTTCTCGACTGAGCCGGAGTCAGCTGAAACAAGCATAAAAGGGTGTAATTCATACGTGAAAATATAATTTACTTGACGAATAAAATTCATTTGAGATAGAGTTGAAAAAGATTCAACAATTATTATTAATAATTTTAGATAAATAAAACATGATTGATTCTCAACTCCGGATTCCCCTGGATAACCTGGGAGACTTGAATCACAGCTATCTAATATCAGAAGCGTGAGTAACAGAGATACGGAAACTCTGTAGTCCTATCTTTCCCACTGAATTTATAACATGTATCTCACTATAGTGTTCCTAAAGGTAGGCACACTCCAATTGAAAATAATGCATCAAATTTAATCGTCCGATCCGTCTGATGCGTGCCGTCCGTCCGATGACGATTTGTGTGGGCCTACCTTAAAACGTCTGTGATCAGGTACCGTAGCTTATCAGTTCCGCCTTAGGTTGGCCACTAACGGTAGGACATGCATAATAAACATGAATGGTACACATTCATTTTTGCGTCATCACAGCTAAAGGCTTCGAGCAAAAGTTTTTGAGGTTAGGTTTTCATATCTCCGAGTTTTTGTTGTTTATTTTTTCTTCTCTATTTGAGGTTGAATCATGTTTATATCATTCTTGACGGAGCGAAGTGAGGTATAAGATTCAAGTCGACGGTTTTGCATTTCTCTTTATGTTTATATGTTTTTATTTATATATAAATATTATATATATATATATATAGTGTATAACATAAACATTATTATGTTTTCATAATAAACCGAATATATATATATATATATATATTCCGAATTTACGGCGAAACGCAGCAATAGATTTTCATGGAATTTGACAAGTATGTTCCTTTCTTAATTTCGCATCGACATATATGTAAGGTTTTTAGAAATTTTGTATTTTAAGGATAATAAAAAAGGAAAAGGAGTCTCCTTCGAACGCTAATATTACCGTAAAAATCAGACTATATAATTATTCATAATAAATCAGCTGTCGAGTGGATTATTAATTGCATGCAATGACGCATGCAATTGATATCTCAATGTAACTTGGTAAAAAATCAGCTGTCGTGTGGACTATTAATTGCAAGCAATATTATTATTATTATTATCATTATCATCATTATTATTATTATTGCTAGCAATGAGGCATGCAATTGATAACTCTAAGTAGAATATTATTTTCTTCCGAATTTTCTCTGCTTTCAACTCGGTAAGCTTTTGATGATAGTAGCATAGTTATTTACAACAAATTATTGTCGATACAACAACCCAATTAGCCATTAGTTGTTTACACACCGATATCTCGCCGACACGTCAGGACAGGACATAATTATTCACTCTGATGGACAGTATTAGAGGAGGCTGTGGTTTTTAACTGAGCGGGGTCTACTGTTCAGAGAACTATAAGTAATTTGTAAAATTTATGTTAGAAGTCTCTCGTTGATGACAAAACGTATGTTTTGAACACGTGTGTGTGCATGATAAACATGCATGTCCTACCGTTAGTTTCCAGCCTAATATTTAAGAAGTTTACTAGAACGTAAGTTCGATATTTCATTGACAGGGTTTAATTTTAGCAGACAAGTTCAAAATTCCTGTAGTAAAAATTGCACCAACCTTCCAAGATATTGTTTTATGGTAGAAAAAATATCCAGCAGCTGCCCACGAAATCAGAGCCAGAACCGTGTAGATCAGAGGTTGGAACAATATTTTCTCTCCAAGGATGAGCTGAAAATAATAATATTTACGACTTTAAGAATGAAACTAGAAAGTAGAGTTACTGAAACAAAAGTTTGAACTTCATCAATTTCAATCAATAACAATAATATAAAAAATTGACTGATTCACTGTCAATGTTGTAGAACTGTTCCATAATGAAATAAAAACACACATATGTTGTCTATAGTTTTATTTGGTACAGGACCATGGTTTCGTGACCACACGGTCACATTTTCAAACTGACCATGGTCCTGTACCAAGTAAAACGGTAGAATTAAACAATATCTATGTGTTTGTTTATTTCACTATAATATAAATTGGCATTCATTCAAATCTAATAAAAAGTAATGAATATTGTATAAGATTTACCAATAATTAATCAAGAACTTAGCGAACAAATTTGGTTGAGAACGTCTATTAATAAGCTTTTATGCTTGTAGCAAAGAGGATATTTCAATTACATAATATGACATGTCATATATAATAGACTTTACTTTTCTATACTTGTAGTTAGGTCATTATCTAGAAGAGTGTGTTTCAGGAACTGCTACAAGCTGAAAGCATCTTAAGTGAACTCTTTTTGAATACAAAAATGAGTCTCATTTATTTATCACATTGTATACAAATACTTAACATGAGGAAAGGCACAACAGGCTCATGCCCAAAACTGTCCCATTTCCAATTTATACTGAACTGTCCAAATCAAAATGTTGGTTATGTCACTTCCACTTTTCAAAATACAATTTACGCTCTTCAATACTATGATAAACGTTTCTCATTGATTGCTTTTGACTATTTTTGAATTCATCACTGAAAGGAATGCTACAATAACAACCGATGAAACACAAAGACATATGTAGTTAACTATCACAAATTTTATTTGTAGAAAACACAAATATGTTTAAACCCTTTAGTGTCATCTTATCAGGTTTAAACTTTATTCAATACTTGAATTCAATTTGAAAACAATGCAACCAGATTATGTCTATAAAATTAATATAGTTGACCTTGCAAGAACTCAAATTCAAATGATATTTATTCACAAAAAAAATAATACAGCAGCAGAAACATTATATAAATAGTGAATATTCCCCACAAAGACAACAAGTCTGGGTGTGAGGAATGAGCACCGTATTATTATTTTCAGCAACTAATCAAAAAGATTGTAGGTTGATTTTAAGGAAAAGACTAACTGAACAGTTAAGGCTAGGAATGAAGTATATCTGGGAGAAAAATACATTATTTATGAATAAGTCTTACCTTCATGATAATGTAGAATGAGAAGTAGATCAACAAATTGCACAATAATATTGCGAGGAGATAGGTTGCAAAGTCTCCCATATGGAAGAATAGACCTGAGGCTATCAATGCCCAATTACATACGTTTCCTGCAAAGAAAGCGAAATTGGATCAATTAATGTAGACTCAAACAATTCATTGAATTGTTAAATATTCTGACACTTAATCAATGTATCGAAATATCTATCAATTTTCAACATATCTAAATCCAAACCTTCAGATATAGATTACATTCACAAGGGCAATATACAACTTTTCAGCCGACATTGTTGATGAAGAGGAATTGGTAGAACTTCAACATTAAGTAATTGCATTTATCTAGAATTCATTCCATGGTTTGCTGTACAATGTGGTATTCAATTAGATCGGTGAATAGAAATTATTACAATTACATTTTTACATTTTACAATATATTTCCAGAAAATTACTCCCTCTAATATGGAACAAGTCCGTGTTTAGAGGAGGAGTCAATAAAACAATAGACACAATACAAGAAAGAAAAAGTAGACTTTCTACTGCTGTAGTTTACAAGCATACGCTATTCAAACATATTTACATACAACAATACTAACACATAATACAATTGAAAGGTATATAATCTCAAATTCTTAGCCAATATTAATAGAAATATATTCAATAAACAAAAACTGATTGCTTCCTTTTTTTGCCATATTGAATAGTAATAGCACATGAGTAAATGTTAGTTTAACGAAGAAAAATTTGTTCCATTTTTCCATCAATATCAAATGAAAACAATTCCAAATTGCTACACGTAAAAATCTAATTTAAAAAGTTGGATTCATCTTCAAGTAGTACAAAACTTACCTAATACTAAGAGAGCCATTCGGCTGGGATATTTCGGGCGGCAATAATTCTCTCTGCCACTTCGAATTTTCGAAATTATTATCTTCTTGATGTTTTGAGAATGGCTGGAATCTGAAACGCCAAGATGAAGTGTAAGTGATGTAAGGATACAGTACACATGTTTCCCCATACACTAATCCTTATTAATAGACTTTTACAAAAGCAATGACAGCCACTGTAACCGTTATATTCGATCAATTTACAAGTGGTTCACAATAAAACAACGGTTAGTAGTCTTATATGTGCAGGATTCATTTGTATTTTCAAAAAAATACTTTGAGTCAAAAATGAAGGATAAACTTAAAAAAAAAACTGGAGCCATTTACATACCTACTTAAATCTTGAACTAAATCGCCACATACAGCTCTGTATAAAACGGCGTCAAATTTTAACTAAGAAAGCGTTGCTCGGTATTACTAGTAATGTATCGTATCTATAAAATAGAAAATTCTAGAAATTTCAACTCAATTTTTTATTCGCTCATTATTCTAAAAAGTATTGGAAAATTATTGCTAATGTATTCAACCTATGCTTTTTTCAATGAGTTCCGAATCATGCGAAGTCATCAATAAACGTATCCAAAACCAATTTCCTTTTTATCAAGGATTATTTAGATTCATATTAATATTATCATATATTTGATCATATTAATGATCAGTACCAAGCAATTGATTTTATTCAGTTTGACAAAATGCTTATCTATGAATATAAAAGCGAAATGGCACTCACTCACTGACTGACTCACTGACTCACTCTCTCGCAGAACTAAAAATCTACCGGACCAAACATGTTCAAATTTGCCAGTTGGCTCTTTAGAGGCGCACTAAGGACGGATTTGAAAAAATTTCCAAAGGTACGCCCAAAATCTGCGTTCTTAGCGTTTTCTCAGCTTTATCGAGAACAAATGAACAGAAAATGTTCAAATTTAGTACAGAAGCTCAGCTAGGGTGTGATAATGTTGTGTTAGAAGGAATTTGCAATAACGTCAAAGATAAGCCCAAAATTAGCGTTTACCAGCGTTTTTTGCTTTTTCTCAGATTTATGGAGAACAAGTAAACAATTGTTCAAATTTAGTACAGAAGCTAAGCTGGGGTGTAATAGTGTTGTGTTAGGAGGAATTTGAAATAACGCCAAAGATACGCCCAAAATCTGCGTTTTCCTGCGTTTTCTCAGCTGTATCGAGAACAAATGACCAGAAAATGTTCAAATTTAGTACAGGAGCTAAGCTAGGGTGTAATAAAGTTGTGTCAGAAGGAATTTGAAATAACGCCAAAGAAACACCCAAAATTAGCGTTTTTTGCGTTTTTTCAGTTATTTCATCAAGTAATAGACAGAAAATTTTCAAATGTACAGAGGTTTAGCTAGGGTCCAAACATTTTGTAATGAGGTGAATTTAATATTTCATCATACTCCCAAAATCAGCGTTTTTCTCAGCTTTTCTGCGTTTTCTCAGTATTTTGACTTTCTGATGGAATGAAGCATAGTCGAATGAAAAATGCAGGCGAGCAAAGCGAGCCCGCTGATCTCACTTTTGGACGATCCAGTTGGGGGTCCAGGGGGCGGAGCCCCCTGGCTAGACGGATATGGCGAGCGAAGCGAGCCTGACGGCTAGTATATAAATAGAACAGTACTTTTTTATTCGATGATGTGGCAATGTGTTCGGACAAATGTCCATTCTATCAATTGAACAAAAGATAGGAATATTAATAATAATAATATAATAATAATAATAATAATAATAATAATAAATTATTCAAAGCAATCTACTGCGAAAATGTGATTTCTACCAATTGAAAGAAAGAAATAGGTAATTATGAGCTATATACTGTGATCAAATAATAAGTGAAAGAACTTACCTAATTTCCACTGACCCATGTAGTATATTTGAGCCGATAAGAAAAGGCAAATACAAACATGGAAAATACAAAACGCGACATAGAATTCGGTCGAGATGTATAGTACGCCGCACATCCCCAGAGTGATTACTACAGCCAATAATCCGAATGCAGTGTAGGCACTTGCATTTATATCTGGGTGACGAGAATGGTAGATTTTTAGAATGGAGATTATTGCCAAAATATACATGAAACTAGTATCTGAAAAATACAATAAAATGTATCAAGAGAATTTTAAGAATTGAAATCAGTTGTTTTTACATATTACCTACTACATGCTACAGTTCTATAATTTATTATAATCACTTTATAAAATATTTATTCAAGCTATTTTAGAACAAAAAACATTAACTTATAAAACTTGTACATTATGAAGTGTAGTGATTTTTTTCTTATCCCTATAATTTTTCTCAGTTTTTGGTATTTTAAAGCACCCAAAAAATTATCAGACCTCCACAAATTGATGTGACGGAACTTTACACCAGAATAACCTACGCTCTCTTCTTCACTCTTTCTTTTTCACAATTAGTTCACAGGCTTTCTGGCTTCTATGAAATCTGGCAGCACTGTATTCCTTAAGCGCAATGCTGCAATCCACAATTTGCAAAGACTTAATATAGGAGTTTTTTTTAAGGATATTGTAAAGCTATTAATGTAATTTCCAACACGATGATTGATTACGTCTAGTAAATGTAATATTATAAACAATTTGTATCTGATACACAGAGTTAACTCTGTGAATACAGAGCTGAATAGTAACAGATCTTTCTCAAGAATGTAAACTCTATGAAGCTATAAGAGTCTGTAGAGTCTGTAAAAGAGTCTGTAGAGTCTGTAAAAGAGTCTGTAGAGTCTGTAAAAGAGTCTACAAGAGTCTGTAATTCGTCAAGCTATCTCGAGCAACTCATGGTCATTTTTTTATTGAAAAATATTTATTAATTTTCAAAATGTTCAGTAACTCACCAAATTGGAAATTTGAATGATTTGGACAGAAGTGATAGCACCCACTCAGAATGCCTTCCATGAATAATGCGGCTCCCAGGGTATAATACAGACCATAATGTTGTGGTATTCCCGTTGCCTGAGAAATAACATTTATACATTTATTTATTTATAAATTGATACAGAAAACGTTTTGTGAGTTGTTTTCTTTATTCTCATTACAATGAATTAATCATTTTAATAGAATTATTACCAAATAAAATAACTTAAATTTACCATTATAATAAAAATTGTGAAACAATGAATTGAAAAATCTAACACAACATGTCCACGTACATACAAAATAGACAATTGAATTACCCAAGAAAATATATTGATATTCACCAATATATAATGAATATTGTAAACTAATATGTTCTCACTCTTCAAGTTCACTCATTTTGAATATACATCCACGTTTAGCAGTAAATCCTAAAGAGTAGTTTCCATCCCACCGGAAGAGCCAAATCATGAGATTCATGGTGGGACAGTTTTCCAAATGAACGTAATCTCAATAAAACTAGTCTCTCGATGTATTTATCTTAAAAATCCTTAGCGTGCTCATTGAACGAGCGAAGTAAGGTCTAAGATTCAAGTCGAAGGTTTGGCATTTCTCTTAATGTTTAAATGTTTGAATGTTTATATGTTGCGCATTTACGGCGAAACGCGGTAATAGATTTTCATGAAATTTGACAGGCATGTTCCTTTTTTAATTGCGCGTCGACGTATATACAAGGTTTTTGGAAATTTTGAATTTCAAAGATAATATAAAAGGAAAAAGGAGCCTCCTTCATACACCAATATTGAAGTAAAAATCAGACTATAGAATTATTCATCATAAATCAGCTGACAAGTGATTAAGAAGATGTGTGGAGAAGCCAGTCTATTGCTGTATTTCCATATAAGGTCTATAGTTTCAATCAGCTACTTGTGGATGAGAATACTGCGTGAGGTCTACTGTTCACAGAACTACTAGTACATTGGGGATCGAAACGTAGTGAAGCGGCGAAGGTAGAGGGTAGCAGAGAAGGTAGCTGAGAGTGTGAAGGTAGCTCGAAACTAGGTAAGGTAGGAGGTAGAAGGAAGTAGAAACATTATTTAAACACTCTCAGCTGATGCCCTCTACCTTCATTGCTACACTATTGTAGCGATAAGTGATAATATTTACAGTTATCATAGTTATGAATACCATTATAATGAAGAATCAATGTAAAGTAACCCCGTATTCAAACCTATAAAACTATTTTTTAAAACTACTTGATGCCGGATTACCATTGAGAAGTATCTAATTATGACTTTGGTATTATTTATGCTTAATTTTTATTTTAATTATTTTATACTTTTGATTATAAAATTAAGTATTTTCTTTTATTATGTTTTGAATATGTATTTATTGTATGGCAAATAAATGATTTGATTTGATTATCACTTAGCCCGTTTTGAGATGAGTTTCGGATTCCATTATTACCAAAGTTGTAGTGTTATAGTTGAAATACGAGTTAGATAGAGCTGCTTCCAATTTCAATTGTCAATGATATCAGCATTAATGAGATTCCCTGGAACCATTAGGCTAAATGATGCTCTACTGTTATTTCCAGAATTAATTCATCAGTTAGAGCACGTTATAGTAAAGTTGAGATCATTACTCACTTTCTTTTTCTCAGTCGCATGTCTCCTATAAACAATGAGAAGAAACAGGATGCCAAGCAGAATGTAACCGATGTTGGAGTAAATGTGGTTGAAGTCACTGAACTGACCCAGTTTCCGAGAGCACAGAAAATTGTAATAGCAGAGATCTTGGTTCCCAGTTGAATTCAGAACCTGTACAATAATATTCTCAATAACAAATAATATGGATGGACTCAAAATCAGGGGAAAAATACAATGAAAATTGATAAAGATCCTTAAAATAGTATATACTCTATTGATCTTTGGGACTTAAATATTTGTAACGCTAGTTCGCCTCCATGGTGCACATTGGGTAACGCTAAATGGACTAGAAAATAATGGCGGTCAGACAAACTTATATTCTCCTGACCGAAAACTACACATCTCAAAGAATTTGGAAATATACAGTGTATATCTAGGAATTTGAGACTCATGAGCTATATATTTGTTGTGTATTTGCCATACGCTAAAGAAATAAATTATGATCTTTGGGGAGAAGATTACACACACATTTACAATATTATCTGATAAAATCAAAATATACCATTGAAGATGAAATATAAGTGTTTTACTAAGCAGTAGATTTTACATGTACAAAGTCATAAAAATTATGAACTATGATATTTCATGAAACATAGTAGTAAAATTAAGTAACACAATATAAAAAAATGTAGAGTTCATTATCCGTCAATGGTAACATAGTAACAAATTAACAAAAACAAATGCCATTTTTGAGGATGATGCCCACATGAGCTACAGGCTTGTGCATGGGTAATGAGACGGATGCTGATTGTTTCAAGTTAAGATTGTTATTAAATGAATGACCTTTTTAAAAATTGAATCATTTGAGAAACCATAAGTTACTTACTTACTTGTTACTTCTAGGTCCTCGCCTCCATGGGGGGTTCGCGGTGAGCTCCTATCTCATATGTACATATGTGTGCTCCTCAATAAATTACAGTAGTTTGTGGTATAGTATGGTCTAGCTGTGAGGTAGACTTTCAAGGCACTATTAAACTTTCTCTGGTTAGTGACCGATTTCATGCTAACAGGCAGCAGGTTGTATAGATAGGACTCAGCATACATACGTGATCTGCTGAATTTCTCCAGTCTGTGTTGACGCAGGTCCATGTCTTTGTTGTTTCTGAGATTGCAATTGTGTCGGTTTAGTCCTACAATTTTATAACTCGTGCGATAGAGTACCGTTCGTTATGTGCGAACTACTAAATGAAGTGTAACCTTCCATTACAGTTATGCTTCATCAAAAATAATAGAATGTGGAGAGCTGTAATATTGACTATATAACGTTCATTGATTGATGATACGAGATGAGTAGACCTATAGCTTAAGGTCCTACAATCCATCTGAACCGCTTAGATGAGATGTCTAGGCAAATGCTGAATATATCAGGCAATATAATAAGATGAGACAGTAGCATGTTGAACTTTTAGTCTCGATATCGACATTTTATAATTCAAGTGAATTTGTGTTGTTTGGCGTTAAAATTAAAATTATTAACCAAAATGTAGTAATGCTTTGCTTTTGAAAATCGTTGATAAGGCATAGTCTTGTTTTGAATAATTTAACAAACTGAATAATAAAAGAAAACTAGAATTCGTATCATAAACATGAATACATATTTGAATTAATAATGAAATACCTTTTGGTAGGTCAAAACCAATTGCACTACAGGTAGCGAGTAGAATATAGCGATTGTCATGAGATTCCATAAGTACAGATTAGACCTTCTCCTCATCACGTCGTGGTTGACTTTAGCCAAGTCATTCAGACACAATTTTATTATTCTGTAAAATACAAGAATGATCATTGATTTTTCAACAGATAAATCCTGATTACGGTAAAATATACATCCCAGTGTGATATATATATATATATATATATATATATATATATATATATATATATCCCAGTGTTGCCATTACTTCTATTGTGGTTTTCATCAGGATAAAACACCATAACATCACACATAACACAACTGTAAAGATAAAACCTGGCAAAGGTTTTTATTCATCATAACGTATCTAAATTAATTAATGCAATGCAATGCAGTGTACCAGTAGTTTGAAAATAAACCAACTTATAACATCTATAATATTATTTGTAGTTCACGATTTGAAGGGCACAGAGGAAAAACGAACAATATTATCAGCTTAGAAAGAGAAGGAGAATGAGGAGAAAAGGAAGAAGAAAATAGTATATTTCGCACCTAGGGCCGAAAATGAGACTTTTCCGGCTCGAAATCAGTTTTCAAGTCCGAGGCCGTAGGCCGAGGACTAGAAAAGATTGAGAGCCGGGAAAACATTTTTGCCCGTGGTGCGAACGCTATTTTTCGCCACACAGAAAAATAAACAATATATAGAGTCTACCTATATGAGAATAATTGTTTATTAAGCACTTCCAAAAGCAAAAGTGGAAGGTCATAGCTCTAGCAAATCTGAGGTAATCTGAATATCAGGAAATTGTCCAAGTATTTTTATTTTTTTTTCTGATTTGTCTAAATAACCTAAAAGATTATGTTCAATTATGTAAGAGGTTGAGTTTATACTTTTTTATTCTTTTAAATGACAATAAGATGATATTATTATAGACTTTTTAATTATTATTGAATAATAAACACGAATAATGAAACGTTTTTTGATCAGCTGTTTTAGCACACTTGACATTTGGACATGTTGAATGTCAACGTCAACAATGCTTGTTGTCGACTTCGGAAGTTTAGGTTAGAAGTTCTATCCTACTCTGAAAATCGAATTTGAATAGTTTATAATATATATCTTATCTGTATTTCATTCATCCAAATAAAATAATAGTATATTATTGCAGAATACTTTATTCAATTCTAGAAGCATAAACTGATTCCGTTTCATAAACTATTTGTGAAAACGTTCAGCACCATGGATATTGCCCAAGTAGTTCCAAAATTATCCACCAGGTTTCGTGATAAACGTAGTACTATGAGGTTTGAGGTTAGATTCTATTATACTCTGAAAATTGAATTTGAATAGTTTATAATATCTTATTTGTTCAAATAAGAATAATAGTATCTTATTGCAAAATACTTTATTCAATTCTAGAAGCATAAACTGATTCTGTTCCATAAACTATATTGTAAACACGTTCAAATCAAATCAGAATCAGCTGACTTCAAGGCTATTTTACAGCCCTAGGGCCGTAAAAATTTTACTGGCCTGGTCAGAAAACAATCACTTTCGGCCTCCATATGACGCACGAAAACCAGCTCATTACATCCAAGTGGGGCGAAAAAGATTTTGCGACTTTGATCGTTTTCCCCTGGGCCCTTCATTTATAACTTCATCCATTCAAAACTGTCAAGTGATGAGAAGGAGTAATAATTGACAGAATCGGCTATGCAGCAAGAACAAAGCTGGGAATAAACTTGCCATGCTCCCATCCATGTCCGATTTTTCTGTTGAATAGAGATGTGGTGGTAGAGCTGGTCATGTGTCGCGTGTCGCATTTAATTATGCTGTCTGTTTTGCTGTCTAAGGGTGGGCACACATTAGTTAGTCAAGAAAAGACCAGTCACGATTAGTCACAATACATCACATAGTTGCCTATGAAGCAACACACACCGATTAGTCATTGCAATTAGACATGTCTTCATAAGCAACTATGTGAAGTATTGTGACTAAATGTGTCTTGTCTTGTCTTGACTAACTGGTGTGTGCCTAGCCTAACAGTTGTCCTCCTAAAATTACTTCATTTGTATGGGCTACTTTATAAAAATTAATAATTAATAAAAACAATATAAAAACATGCAATACACGTAGTACATAAAAACATATAAAAAGGGTACGGTACATATGTTTTTATATTGTTTATATTAATTATTTTAGTTGTCCTCCTATATGATCGGAGTGGGATCAGAACGCCGCATCAAAGTTGTACCCCGGCTCGAGTAGAAATTACATTAAATATTTTTATTTATTCTCATCAATTAATTCATGATGTATCAGAGTGAAACTTAAATTTTAAGAAAACAGAATTCATTAAGAACTTTTTTCTAGTATTTATATTGAAAGAGAATCAAGAGGTAAAACGTTTTTTCTCATAAGTTCACTCACCTTTCTCTAGGTCTTGCCAACGTTGAAGTATTACTAGAGAGTTGATCAGAGTTGAAAAACCCAACTTCATCGGCGCCTACAAAATAAAATAGCTGTATAATTATTTAGAATATAGTGTATCTATGAAATATTGTGTAAAAAATTGAAAATATTACTTGGTATGGAAATAAATACCTGTATAATTTATTATGTAGAATATAATGAATAATTATTGTGTAAAAAATGAAAACATTTGTATAATTATGCAGAATAACGTATAAAATAGCTGTATAATTATTTAGAATATAGTGTATCTATGAAATATTGTGTAAAAGATTGAAAATATTACTTGGTATGAAAATAAATACCTGTATAATTTATTATGTAGTATATAATGAATAATTATTGTGTAAAAAATGAAAATATTTGTATAATTATGTAGAATAACGTACTGTATGTGAGTTATATTCTGAGTCAGTTATGTAAGAGTCAGAAGCTTTATAGTTGATTTTGTAGGAGCACTAAGGCCTCAACTAAACAGGCATTTTAGACGCGCTGAATTTTTCCCCTCGTTAACAGTAGGCATTGTCACTCATGGGGTAAACTATACGAGCGAAATAGTCGCTCTCCATAAAAGGCCATATATTCTGGAGACGCGCGAAAAAAATTCAGTGCGTTTAAGACGCCCGTATAGTTGAGGTCTGAGTACGATACGTCCCTTCTCTCGGTTCCCACGAGTGGAGATGCACTCAACAGTTTTGCTTACACCATCAAAGCATTAGGTACTACTGTAACACTTTAATTCGATCATTCAAATATGTATTAAATTATTTAAATACTATCAAAATTTGTTTGTTGATTTTCTTTTTTAAGAAGCAAACTGACGGACGTAAATACAACTTGTATTTATCGGTCAGTCACTAAAGTTATTCATATAATTTACATATTAGTTTGAAAAATCATGAATCTGACCTGAGAGAGTCTGAGTTACAACGGAAGCTTCACCACAAAAACTGTCATATTCCTCAGAGAGTTCGTTTCTTTCTTTCCTGCAAATAGTACAATAAATTCATTATTACTATGATTGTGCAATTATCATGCAACTGAATATTTGAATGGAAGGAACAAGTTGATCAATGAATAGGCAAGTAACGGACGGAATATAATATTATAACTGATATACATCAATTCTGGGAATCCTAGAAATTAAATATGAGATTTTAAAAGGCGTTATACGAAAGATTTAGAAAGTCAAGACAGTTACACGATTTTCTTCCTTGTAAGATTGACAAATTTGAGAACATTTTATTCAAACAATAATGTAGAATTGTGTTAATAGGAGAAATAGAAGAAGTTTGGGCCTGTTTATCTTTTCTTAATATTTTTTTTTCTGATAGGGATGCCCACATGAGTCTAGGCCTGTGCTTGGGTAATGAGGCGAATGATAATGAGAGATGAATGGATCTACAGTTTTAGGTAGGTTCCGAACCTCCGGGAAGCGATTTTACAACTCATGAATCATATTCAGAGGAGTTAGCTCAAGCGGTCACCCTTCCTACGGAAGTACCAGGCGCATGATTCTCAACTTATCTAAGCGATAGCTTATCAGCGCGACCCTTGTGTCAACCGCCCCCCCGCCCAAATACTATTGTTTGCTTAAATATGAATATAAATATTGGTTTGCTTTATCAAATAACTCGTAGAAAGGAAAATGTAACATTGATAAGATAAGTAACGGTGACTGAAAAACTGTAAAAATGAAGCGATATCTACCTCTTATGAGCCCAGACGAACACCCCGAAAGCACCAATATACATCAGCGCAAATGCAATGAGAACGGCCGCCATTGCAATAAGATAGTCTTGGTATGTTATACTGGGTATAATTTCGAGCTCAACACGCTTGATGCGGTCAGCCGGGCTTCCAGAATTCCCTTCAATGTGTCCGGAGCAATCCCCGTCGTTCGAATGAACCACGAAAACTAAGAAAACTCTCAAAGGAAACGCTTCTTTCTGAAAATTAACATTTCCAACAATACATAAAGATAATACATGGATAAGTTTTTGTTGATTTTTTTTTTTTTTTTAGAAAAATAACCAATTTATTGATAATTTTTTTTTTAAATAACAATTTTTCATGTTGGATATACTGAGACTGCAAAAGCGTATAGGCTACCATAAAAGAATATAAAGAGTAAGCCTTGGAGATTGGAGATTCACTAGATTAATTTTTTGAGCTACAAAGTCTTGTCTCAAAAATACATTTACAAACAATAGTATTTTAGTTATTTTAGTATACAATATACATGGGATCATAGATTAGTCCACCTAGTAAATTGAACCAATCATTGCAATAACAGAAGCAAGAACTATAGACTATAAATAAAATTTATCAATAGAAAAAAAAACAATAGGAACTGAAAAAAAATTAAAAACCTTACAGTATTGTATGGTATGATAAATTCACTGTTACAACAGCATCAACAGTATAGGATAGGATTTAAAATCTACTTTAAAATGAATACTTAACAGTGGCAAAGAGTAAACTTTTTCACAAATATTACTAATTATTAAACTCAAGTGGATTGTTGAAAAATATTCTATTGTTGAATAATAAATAAATATTTGAGATAATTATTATAATTTTACACATTAAATTTTAATTGAGCTTTCAACCATAATCTAAAACAAAATATTTTAAAGTAATATCAAATTTCATGCAGTTTGGCATTATGTTGAATAAGTTAACATTTCAAGATCAACCCTGCAGTAAAACTGTATGGTGCACATTCATATTCCTATAAACCTAAATGTTCATCAACAATCCCGTGGGATTTGCCCATGTGAGGAACCTTCATCAAGTTTTGTATTATGTACATTGTATATTGTTTGTACTTTCTAAGAAGAAGAATAATAGCTATTTATGTATTAAGAGCGTAATGCGCGACTTTATCGCTCGCGCAAAACAGTTATCACGCGACGCGAAGCGGAGCGTGATAATTTTGCAAGAGCGATAAAGAAGCATTACGCGCGAATTAGATACAAATTTTTTTCTACAACTGCACAAACCTGTTAAATCACTTATATCTGGCGGAGTTTATAATAATTTGTCTACACTGATATCCATCATGGCTGTAGAATCGGTACAATTACCGACTTTTTAGGTTAAGATCTGACCGAGAGTTTTTGTCTTTGGCGAGCTGCTTATCATCAACTGATTAGCAAGCGTAAAGAAACTCTTCTGCGCATGCGCGAATGATTTGCAAGCGTAAAGAAAATTTACTGCGCATGCGCAGATGGTTAGCGAGCGAAAAAGTAGATTCTCCTCAGAAATAAGCTGTTTTACGAGGAGAATTGAGTATGTAAATTCTTTCTTTACGCGCAGTTGTAGAAAAAGATAATTTCAATTTCAATCATATATGCCATCAATAGTTTATAATAGTTACGTTTAGTTGTCGATCTGAAATGTTTTCATTGGACTTGATATAGAAAGTATTTACCACTGTTGAGAGAATGAATTGGAATATAATATAAAAATATAAAATTTTTTCAAGTGTTTACATACCGGTAATCTAAATTGGACTTTTTTTACAAAATAAGGGAGAGAAACAATTTTGGGTTTATCCTGTTGATTCTCTCCCAATCTGATATTGTGATAGTGGAATGAAGTAAATAAATAACTGAGTGGTTGTAGGATAGATTCATTTCTATCTGGAGGAGATGGATCAATTCTCAAAATATTCTGATGTGGCGAAAAGAATGATTATTATATGTAAAAAAGAAGAAAAATGTCAACGTAAGGATAAAGTTGATACTAATATTATGTGTTTCTTACGACGACTAATATCAATCAATTTCAAATTTTGTGGAGCTGATCAATGTCATAAACCCATTAATAAAATAAAAGTTATTGAATATTTTGATTTATTGTAAATTTGGGAGAGATACAATATTGACCAATGCCCGTTGTTCTCTTCGATTGTTCCCGATTATTTGTATATTATTTATGCCCGATTTGTATATTTTTCCCGATTGATCATTGTATATTATGATTGGTTTTTGCTAATAGATAAAGGAATATGTTTACTTGGAAGATTTGACGAGCTTGACACATCAAGATTAAAACTTACAGTTAAAAGCATTCCTCCACTTTTTGTGATTGTTTCCCAGTATCCTGTGAATTTCAGGTTGTTTTCTTGGTCATAAACCGGACACTGAAAAAAAAATGAAGAGACCGATTAGAATGAGAGGATGAATGGATAAAACAGCAAGGTAAAATATAGTTGAAAGTTATTTACTATCGGATGAAAGTTTGTTTTCAATTTTCTCAAGTAACTAAATATTTTCTAGTTTCAAGTAATAATTGAGTGAAATATTTCTAATCCGTTCTATATTAATTTAATCCAACTAAATTCATAACTTATAGTTTGCATGATTAATTTGAACAAAAATTATATAGTAAGTAAATTCGTATGGCTTTGTTGGTGGGGAGTCCCTTGCGGGAAGGTTCCACCGCCTGAATATATAATTTGAGCCGTCAATGGGCCTTACGACTGTCATACTTCAGCCGGGACCGACAGTTTAACGTGCCCATCCGATAACACGGGAGTAATCTGGGTTGTAAAAAACTTTTGGTTGTGAGAGGGTTTGAACCCGGGATCTCTATGCTGCTACGCAAGCACTCTATCCACTAGACCACGGATCACTCCGTAATTATATAGTAATTGTTACTGAATGATTAAGCTTTTTTGGACTGTGTCATAACTTGATTCGGAATAAAAATAGCACAAAGATTGCCTTATTATTTAATCTACCAATGTTTGATACATCAGTATCTGTTCTGAATTTGGAACAGGCATATTGACCTAAACAGTATCAAAAACCATGAAGTGTAAACATAAACTATTTTTGGACAATTTCTATCTAAATTTGGGAAATGAACAGTTTTGGGCTTAAAGCCTGTTGTTCCTTTCCCAATGATTCATAGTTGAGAATGATATTGTATCTATCAATGTATAAATAAGATAAATAAAAATAAATAAAATTGAAAATTACAAATTATCTAATTACTCAACGTGAATTATTCCCGTTATGTATAACATAACTGTGAGCGTAGGATTCAAAGGTCTAGATTCGGGATTAAAAAAGCACAATGATTTCCTTATTATTTAATCTAACAATATTATTGACATCAGTATCATTTGTGATAAAAATTATACTAACTACTCGGAGCGGAAATTACATCCGTTATGTAGAATCCGTTTTCTATGAGCGTAGGTCACAAAAGTCACTGCAATTTTATACTAGATTATGAATAGAGTGAAATAAAACATACGCTGAAGTTTTGAACGGACAAGCTCATGCAGACTGAATTGTCAGATTTGATTCGCAGAACCCCTGAGCTCAGATAGTCAGGGAACGTGAAGGAATAGAACTGTGAATGGGCCGGTGATACAGTGAATGAAATCGGCCTTCCCACACTGGAACACAAATAAAATATGGATGCAAATGAGAAAAACCTTAAAAAATTTGAATCTAAGTTACAAAACTAGTAAGTATCCTTCTTGACTGAATCTCACCTATTCAAATGTAATACAAAGATTGAAAAATTTCCAATATTGATTACAGGATATCCTTGTAAGAAATATAATAGATTAGAGAAGGTACGCACCTTAAGGTGCGTACAGATTTACGCGCCGCGAACATGAGCAATTCACTTTTAATCAGCTGATGCCAAGCTTTTTATATCTGTATCTTACCGTTTCTGTAAAAATACAGATATAGTCAGCTGATTAAAAGCGAATTGCTCATGTTCGCGGCGCGTATATCTGTACGCACCGTTATAATACATATTTATACTCCCCAATGTGAATACTGGAGGTTCAACTATCATAGCAGCTTCTGTTATATTGAGGTCTACGTTACAATGACAGTGGAGAGAGAAAGGAGACAGCGTTGTCGATTCTATGCCTTGCCACAGCCATCTATAGATAAAAATTAACTTTTTATCTTTTTATCAAAATTTTTGGAGAGAAATAGTACAGGCTCAGCCTAGTTTTTCTTTCAATGTCATATTTATATTATGATTGTAATATTTTGTACAATAAATGAATGAATAAAGCTGATACCGGTGTATTTGATGTAATATTAACTGTTAGTTCTTGTTTTAAACAATTAATGATATTTTATCCGTCAATAAATTATATATATATATATATATATATATATATATTATATATATATATATATATATATATATATATATATATATATATACATTTCTTTTCACACATTTCTATACATTTGTAAATGATAGATTTTCATAATTGAGATGATATAATTAATTATATTTCTCAATTGTTAAAAAGCGAACTACTAACGCTGTAGAGTTAGAAAAGGATAGCGCTATCTGTTTTGACAAATGATAGACAAGGATAGCCTTGTCAATATCAACACCAATGTTAATCAAATAATGCCGTTATAACTCACTATAAGGTCCCCACTATACTTGTTGTGTAGTTGAGAAGTTGATATTGTGGTAATTATTCATATTGAATGAAAAAGACTAAGAAATTGTCAAAAAACCACTGATTTATTGATAATTAGAAAGACCGGTTTCGCTTATTACATTGATTGTCAATGTGTAATAACCGAAACCGGTCTTTCTAATTATCAATAAATCAGTGGTTTTTTGACAATTTCTTAGTCTTTTTCATTCAATAAGTCCCCACTATAGTTAAGAGTGCAGACTAACCATAATTAGATACATGATGATTGTATAATCAGAGCAATATCAACTAACTGATCTCTACTTTATGTTGCATAAACGTTTTACTTTTTTGTGAATCACGGATTATGATAAATCAATATTGTGATTCATTAAAAAATAGGCAAATTAGTGAAACAGGCAGAGAAATGATAATTAATCTGAGAGGGAAACAAGGGAGTGCAGAAAACTCTTTCTACTTACTCAACAACAAAATCGTCAACCAATTGAGCTCGTATAGTGAAGTCAGTATTGCTTGCATCTATTGATACAGTTATGAAGAAAGAATCCATGTGTGCAGTTGAGTTGATGTTGACGTAGTGTGGACACAATGTACGAGTGACATTCCTGTACAGTAGATTCCTGAAAAATGGAAATTATTTTAAAATTACAGAATCGATACTACTTATTGACAATAAAACATTCGATGGATATCGAATGGTTAGAATCCTGACATCAGCATGATTGTTTGATTATATTATCTCATGACCCATGTCCAAATGGAAGATTCTTAGGCTGACATCCAGTAATAAAATTAAAAATAAGGTTTTGTTCAATATTCTTCAACTCTGTGCAAAGGCTAAAAATAAACTTTCTACTGGTAATATTTTTCAAAGTTTTTCGATTTGTATATCATCAAGCTATCAAAATGAAAAAGTTTTCTCAGGAAAACATTTTTTCTTATAATTACTTTTTTGAGATATGAGCGCCTTAAGTTTAAATTTTAGGGACAGAACATTTCAAATTCGGTGAGAGATAAATCCACGAGATTTAGAGGATGAAATACCATTAGATAAACCATTCTTCATGGTATTGTTGATCTAGTAAAACAATTTTTTTTCTAAAAATATCAATCTTTGAAAAAGTTATTCAATTTTATTAAAAATGAAAAATTTATTTATTGAAAAATATTACCAGTAGAAAGTTTATTTTTAGCCTTTGCACAGCCTTAAAGAGATATAGCATTTCTAATGGGTCGAATAAACATAATTTATTTTAATCGGAACTTTGAAATGGTTTTTAGTCGCATCTATTTTAGCATAGATTCCTTCTATAACAGTTTTTATATAAGTAGATAACAATTTCACTTCCTTTAAACTTTTAAATGGCTTTCAAATGTCTCTTACTTGTTGGATGGAACTAGACGAGGCACTTCCCAGGTTGTCAACTGTGATTTCTGCCAAGCAGCAAACAGCAGAGGATTTTCTTCAGTAGCCGCATCACTTGAAGTGGTTATTCGTGCAGGATATATGGTACTGTTCTGAAAATGAGAGAAATACCTGAGATATTGGAAAATAAATATCCAGTTGTCTGGATATTTGTAATTGATTTAATTTAGAAGTATTTTTTCAATTTAAAAATGATTTTTTGTGTTTTTAAATGTAAATTGAGTGTGTAATTGAAGAATGTTGAAGTGACACATTTCATAACCTAGCTACATTTGGACTGTTGTAAAAATTAGAATTGGAACCGTTTTGGGTGTAGGCCTGTGGTACTTTTCTAGAAGTTTTTTAGTTCTGAATGATTGAATTTAAATGAAAGGGGCCTGAGGATTGAGGTATATAAATAAATAAATAAATAAACATTGCCTTGTAATTTGTTTTGTATTTCTGACTCCGGTGGCAACCTGTATGAAGTAAACAAGTATCGAAGAGGTCCCCTCAGGGAAATTATAAAAATTACGGGTGTGGCAATCCTGGGTACGCCAGCAAGCGGTGGATGCTTCCTGTCTAAACAACCATCCACTAAGGACCCCTGCCTAGGTAAGAACTGGTAAACGGCATCAAGAGCGGATGACGAAATCCTAACGGCGGAGAGGGCGGAAGAGCCTTACTTACTTGTTTTGTTTTCTCCATAGTCGGTGACCAGGGAATCATCATAATCCTCACAGCGACCAGGAAATCACAACTCAAATTGAATCCAGGGTAGGTTACGCTCTAAAAGCTTCAGTGAAAGCAGGTGTCTAGAATATGGCGACTCTATTCAAACGACCCTGTCCCTCCAGTTTGCGGGTTGGGCGCAAGGCTAGTTACGAGAACTATAAAAGCCGGAATGTTCCGGCTAGATTCTTCTTCCTTCCAACAAAACAATTGAATCAATGGCAGCATCCGACAGGGCACCCACTATGTCCTGAACCAAACCCGCAAAGAAGCCATTGAAGTAATCTGCGCTTGCAAAGTATTATTCCGTGGCATAAATCTTTCTGTATTTATTAAATCCCAGGCAGCTTTACATTGGTTAGGTGCATCCTCAAACCGTAGCTCAGTTGCCAACCTCTTAGCCAGCTTGATCCTTCTCTTGTAGAATTGTTTACAATTTCAATATCTAGTAGAGCTGTCACCATTACCTTCCTCACATCGGTTCTTGCGAGCATATTCTTATACTGGCCACATCATCAGTATACCACTCCCTGTGGCCATCCAGATGTCTCGGTCTCCTCTTTAGTGCCTGGGGGTGGTGTGGCCTGACAATTTTAGGAAAGAAAAAATCGAATCTAACAAGAAAAACGTGATTTAACTGAAACGTTAAAAAACTTTATTTCAAGAGTACCTAAGTTAAACTTCACTCATGTAAACTCAGGAATTGCACCATTGTGAAGTAATTAAAAACAGTCTCAGAAATTAACTCACCTCTGTTTTATTAAATACCAGAACAAGCACAGTTGCGTTGTTGGCTTGAAATTTATACAATTTATTGAACTCACAATAGTGAAAAACTGTAGCGTTTTCAGAATTCTTTAAAACTGATTCAAAGTTCAAACTAAGTACTGCAGTACTGATAAAAGACAGAAACACGTAGTAAAGTAAAACGTTTCTCATTTTGAACAAGATGGAAAATACCATGATATTTGATAACTCCAATTATTTCCATGTACAAAAATTTTTAAGTGATAAAAATTTTAATTATCAACTGCAATATTCACATCAAATGATTGAGCTAAGCTACGGTCCCATTAAAATGGACAATAATATAAAGATCTCTTAGAATCACTCTCTTCTTTTTTAAAAGTCTTTGCCTTTTTGGTAATCCGGGATAATTATCATGGTATCACATTCTTACCAAGACGATTTTTGAATTATTTATCTCTTATTCCGTGACTTTCAATTTTCTTCTAACTTTTTCTTATAATTATTTTTTACGAAGAAAGACAGCATCCTTTGCACCACATCAACTGTGAGGATCTCCTGTTTATCTAATCTCCCATCTACTGTTCATTTAATCTTAGATGAACAGGAGATGCGCAGTGGCGGCTGGTTTAAATATAGTTTGGAGGTTGCAGATATCAATCGTAACTTTCATAGTAAATAAGAGAGCAATAAATAGGGATTATTAATTTGTCATTACATAGAACTTGAATTATATCAACAAAATTCCAAGTCACTGTAAGAGATAACATGGAAATGAATAAGTTACAAGATTTAAACAATACAATAGAAATAGAAAGCCCAAAACTATTTTTGATCTATCAGTCTCATTATTATTCGCCAGGAAATACAATAGCACATATGTATTTTTTCAAATGCCGCTTGTACTAACGCGCTCACGTAAACCCTTATAGATTGTGTGGAATTTTCAAGACTTAGAGGTCTTACAAACTTCCCAAGTTCAATTTGATTCTCAATTGCTATTAAACTAAATAAATCATCCAATAAATTTTCAATAGAATAAATATAGCTTTCGTTTATTACACGACCACTTACATCCTTAATTATTAACACACGTTAATTTCTTTTATTACTCCATCACCAACAATCCTCAAATAAAAAAAAACTTTTCAACGTGGTCTGTCGTCTATAGTGTGATACTATCGACTATCGATACAAAGGCAGTCTTCATAGATCGATATTGTTGGTATCTTATCGTTAGTTTCTATACAACTGGTTATAGGAACGCTGCAACCATTCGATCCTCGAAATGCCTTCCGTTGTCATAGCAACCAACTGGTTTTCCAGCACTGTCCAAGGAGGTTGAAAATGCTATGCGTTCCTTCTTCGGACCGCGTTAATTCAAAATGTTGGACTATCTGCTCTGGCTTTCTGCTGTATGAATTTTGTCGGAATTGAGAAAAAATAATTTGTAATAATATGACCATCAAATTGAGTTGTTATTCGAGCTTTAAAAAAAAGAAAGTTTCTATTGCCTGATTTGTCGGGGGTTGTGCAACCTTGCAACCTTGGGATGAATATCCCTCTTCTGGGAGATTGGTACATTGCAGCTTCAACAATTGCAGCTTTTCAACTTTTACATGCCACCTATAGTCTTAATCCTGTGCATAAGTTTTTCATTCTTTCAAATGTCCATGTGGTTTTTGTAATTAAACTATAGACCTAAATACTATCATAACAAACAACTTTTTAACAGGCTGTATTGAAAACATTTAACTCACTGCTGAAATTCACCTCCTCACTTTTAATGATCTTGGTGAATGAAATTATTGCAAACTTTGCCTTAGCTACACTCCAGCTTATGTTTTCCTCCTGTAAGAGTGATGAAGATCGGGTCAAAAATAAATAAAAAACTTTAAACTGGGGAATCAAGATGGCGTGAGATCACATTCCCTCAAAGCTATCCTCAAGGAAATCACTGAGACTATAATAACTTCTTTCAATCAGCCACCTTGACAGCCTCTTCTTAAATACACCAATAGGAAGATCCCTCACCGGGCCCGGCAGTAGGTCGAACATTTTGAGTGCCAACACTGGGAAATAGTCCTTGACTTTTGACAACCTACAGCTTGGAGTATCCAACTGTAGCCTTCCGCGGGTACCGTATGAATTCACCTGACTCCTACTCATCATGTTAGCCCTGTTTATCTTCACTGCGGTAAGTGTGGCTAGTATGTACAGCCCGAAGATGGTGTGCTATTTCAGGCGTTGAAGATGAGTTGAAGTCAATGTATGTAAGGATCCGCAGTGCCTTCTTTTGAAGAAGCAGGATTTCATTGGCATGTGGAGAATGGCCCCAGATGAGAACCCCATACTGCACATGACTGCCAAACAACCGCATGATGCATCATTAGAAGTCGCTTGAGACTCAGGAGGCTTCTCAGCTTTCTGAACAGGTAGATTACTCTAGACAGTCTCCTGCTTACTTGGTCAATATGCGGTTCCCAACTTAATTTGGCATCGATTCCAAAGCCAAGCAAAGTGACTATTTCGTCCCTTGGAGTGTGGGTACTAAGAGTACAAAGCATCATCTGTGTCTTGGCCTCATTCAACTTGAGTTTATTTGCTGCAAACAACTTTTTATCCTCGGAAAACAGCTCATGTGCACAGCATTTTGCTTCCAAGGGTCCACTGCCCTTACCGACTATGGTAGTGTCTTCAGCAAATAGCTGACTAGAATTCTGTAGGTGGAGATCGTTGATGAGTATGAGAAATAACAGCGGCCCAAGCACAGATCCTTGAGGAACTCCATGTGTTATTCTCCTTTCCTCTGAAGTGGCACCAATCACCAAGTCAACTTGCCTCCTGTAGCTTAGATGCCACTATGCTCCATGCACTGTCCTGATGCCATACTTAAAGCTTGTCAATCTCTTAACTCGGAGGAGAAATCAGCAAACAATTTAGTGCAACCAAAAAAAAAAAAAAAATGAATCGTTCAGGCCGTGAGTAGTAGGCTATTATTAGGTGTTTATGACGTCATTATTCTAGTTGTGAGTCCTGATGATATACATGTAAAAATGAAGATGAAAGGCTAGATGAAGGGTGTGTGGAGTGAGGCTGTATTAATGGCTCATGACATTCAATATACAGAAATCCAATATCACTGAACTATCTATACAGGATATTCCACGAAAAGTGTAACAGCCAAAAACCGTACATTCTACATGAAATCCGCAATGTTACTAACATTTAATTCTCACTTGACTCTGATTACAGAAATATTCAAGAAAATAAGTCGAAAGATCAAACATCGAGATGGTCGTCTGACTCAAATAACCCACCACAGGTAAACATACTATTTTTCGCTTGGAAAAAGTCATCATTCTCATATATTTGTATTCAGTCGAAATGCTTCATTACCTTCAGTAAGATTGTATCAATATTAACTGAGATATGGCAGCTTTAGTGATAGGACACCGCTGGGGGTTAGTTGCAGTGCATGCCAAGTCAACAGCTAAGTCAATAGTAAAGAGTTTACTAGTCTTTACAGTTTTATTTAATGACTGTGGTATGCATCTTGATGGACGGAGATTGTACATGAATAAACAAAACTATTTTTACAGTATTTTTTTTTTAATCTTTAGAATATGTGCGATTGTCACATCGGAAGCTAAATTAAAATATTAAATAAAAATACTAAGAAATTGTCAAAAACCACAGATTCATTGATGCTTAGTAATACCGTTTTCGGTTGTTACACCATTGTCAATCTATGATAAACTAAAACTAAATACAAGAGCAACAGAATTTATACTAGTAGGCAAGTACTGCTATCGGTCAAGGGCATGAGCGCCTGCCATTGGCCCAGCTAGACAGTCTCCTCCCACTTGGGACAGTGAAATTCACATGATCAATAGCAGTACTCGCCTACTAGTATAAATTCTGCTTCTCTTGTATTTAGTTTTAGTTTATCAGAGATTGGCAATGGTGTAACAACTGAAACCGGTCTTTCTAAGTATCAATAAATCTGTGGTTTTTGACAATTTCTGAGTATTTTTATTTAATATGAATAATTACCACAATATCAACTTCTCAATTACACAAAAAGTAAATTAAAATAAATGTTATTTGTATGAAATAGTATGGTGTATGTTGATTATTCAAATTGAACGTACTAAATCATTATAACATGGTGTTGTTATATGTAATAATAGGCTGCACACAAACCCATTCAACAAAACTTTCAACTTTTAAACATAAACAGTAATAAAATTGATTCCAATAATTCCTATTCTTATATATAGTATAAAAGCAATTGAATAACTCACTCTCATTGGCTACCTTTTGTAATTTTTCTTTCAGTTCCTGACTCTGAAATTGGCGAAATACTCAATTGTGAAGTATATAACGTTCGGAAAGTATGAAAAGACTCATGTATGTAATTTGAAGAAGTTCAAAGTGTTCGGTGGTCTCAAAGATGGAAAAATGATTGAGCTACTCGACAGGTAAGATTTAGCAGAGAGAAAAGTGATAGCAAACGAAGATATATCAGGGTTAATGAGATACCGGTAGTGCTTGCAGAAGTATGCGTGTAAAAGTGATGACTCAATACATTGTTCAGGCGTTCATGCTCCAAAACTCGAGCCGAAGATCCACGTAGTTCTTTTTCGTGAAGCTATGTGACGCTGCTAATCTCTCATAAAGTTCCGTTCTTACACTTTCACCGGGCCAAAACAGTAATAATAGACAGTAGTCGTCAGTAATCTGAGTTAACAAAAAATCGGCTTGAAATTCTGAATATAAATAACCTACACCATGGGATATCTTATGCTATCTTCTTTCTATGGTATCAGATATTTAAATTCAGCACCTGATTGATATTTGGTTTGACATACTTGTCTGTCAGATATCCTTTTCTATCCCCGCTCTAGTTTCTGTCGTGTTTGGTTTCAATCGTTTGTTTACGTATGAAGAAACATAATGAGCTACAAAATATTTTATCTCAATTATGAAAATGCATGATTAAATCATTTATTTTGTTGGCGAATAAAAATGTTTAACATTAACAAGAATCAGCAATTAATATCAAATCCGGAATAAGCGGAATCACAGCTTTCTAATATAGAAGGCGGTGGTAACAGAGAATATCACTGAAAAATATGCTGTTCTCTTTCATTCATATTAAACAATCATATTATTGTTATTATATTTTATTAGTAATTATTACTTAAATGAGATTACGGACTTGAATGTTCAAATCTGGAGATGGTATTACCATTTTCAAGATTAAAATAGTTGGAAAATGATTACTTTTTGACCATACACTATTATTTCATATAGAGTTATTTTCATTATGAAGTTACTCTTATTACTGTAATAGGATATTATTATTTTTTCATTTATTCATTTTTTAAACTAGCTTGGATAAAATCTGCTTACACAGAGTCGCTTGGGAAATTGTCCAATGTTGCAATCAGCATGCAAATTGACTCAATATATCGTTCACATTTATTGTCAAAATATGGTCAACCACTATCCTCACAGTCTTCGGCCCCTTGCACTCAGGGACAATAGTGGTATCCACAAGTATCCTCCACTAATGACCAGGTCCAGTGAATGCCACTTTTGCCCCTATTTGCAGGGCGTTTGAGTCTGTAAAGGGGTGATTACATTAGTCAAGTTTACTTGAATTCAAGTGTTGTATGAGATGAATGTATTTTGCAAACTTGAAGTCAAGTTTACAAGAACCGAAACTTGAAACCACTATACCAATGTAGACCCTTCTTCAAGTGTTGTTGATTCAAGTTGATATTGAGCATGTTTGACTTTTGGGGTCAAATTGAATCTTGAAGGTATAATCCAACCTAGTTGTCAGTCAATGTAGAATGTAAAAAAACAACTAATTAGAAAAGTATGAAAAGTAACAAGGAAACTTTGCGATTAATTAGATTTTTTTAATAATTTATAGTTATATAGCCTTCTTTTCAGTTCATAAAAACTTAAATTCAAGTAAACTTGACATCAAGTTTTCAAATGCACCCATTTAACTCAAACGTTAAAAAACTTTACTAATGTAAACCCTACTTATGGATAGTGTTTGGCAATTATTTTATTTATTTTATCATTAATAATTAAATGTGCTTTGTTCGTACTGTAATTGCACTTGTTTGCTCATCTTTGTAGTGGATTGAAAAACGACAACGTTCCGGAAACGTTTGAATTGCGACATTCGATTGATGATCAGCTATTTCCTTGCCGCTTCATAAAAATACTGCCTCTGCAGTCGTGGGGCTCCAGCTTCAATTTCAGCATCTGGTTTGTCAAATTGTCCGGCATCGACTCATGGGATATTGTCAAGCCATCATTGGACTGGTTCTTGGAGGTAAATAGATAAATTATCCTTCACAATAAACATTTTTCATAGTTGATTGTAGAAAAATGTTTCTCTTAATAATAAATTATTAAATAAATTCGTATGGCTTTTGTTGATGGGTAGACCCTTGCGGGAAGGTCCCACCTCGCCTGAATATATCACTTAAGCCGTCAATGGGCCTTACGAATGTCATACTTCAGCCGGGACCGACAATTTCTCTTAAAAAGAGTATGCTATCAGCCGAAAAAAATTTTCACACAGTTCTCGTCATTCCCGCCAGGAATCGCTCGTGTTGCAATCTTTTCCACCTCAAACCTTAATATTACTACACTAACTATTAATGAATGTTGTTAAAAAAATGAATAAAAGTAAAGTTTACAAAAGTTTTTAGTTGCATAACTCAATAAATGCGATTCACTTAGGGCCTTATACACTATCTACGTTAAACTCTGAACCTCGATTACTTGGCGATATGGTCGCATATATAGTGAGGTCCACGTTATAATGGCAGTGGATAAAGATAGGAGAATAGCGATGCCAATTCTCTGCATTAATTAATTATATTTCTACACTGTCAAAAACATAATTGGCATCGTTGTGGACCTATAAAAGGATAGTACCACCGACTTTGTCGAATGATAGAAAAGGATAGCAAAACCAAAGTTGATCAAATACTGTCATTATAACGTGGACCTCACTATAATGTGTTACATTCCGGTTCTAAACGAATAGCAAATTTTTTCTCCGTTTAAACTAACATAGTGCATATGGGCCTTGGGGCATCATCTCAGTTTAAACGGGGATTGGTCTGCTGCTTTTTAAGCCAGAAATGAAGCACATCATAATAAATGTGGCCATATCGACAAGTAATCGTCAGTGGTTTATCGTTAAACGTAGACGGTGCGCATGGCTCTAAGTGAATCTCACCTATCAACGTTCTGTGTCATTCACCTCAATTTTTCTTTTGAAAAATCAATTTTATTCGTTCTTTGAATAACATTCTTTCATAATGTTTGTTTTAAATTAATTTTTTAATTTGCTGTTTGCATACAATTAAAAAGCTTTCTTTATTGTTGAAAATTACTGCAGCTACGGTCCTTATTTAAAACACTTGACCAACCAGTTCTCGCCTCAATATACCGGGTAATTCAAAAAGGACTTTACAAATTTTAAAATTTATATAAATCTTATTAAACAAGGTACAGAGCTGGTTTTGGTGTAGTTTTAAAGGAAAACACTCCAAGTTTTGACTCGCGTAGTCCGCTAGTGCCTGGTCGCGCCGCACTAGCGGCAGTTACGTCAAAGATGCCTTTACTGGACCCGAGCGTGCTAGCTTTGTGTTTTGGTTTGAAAATCGGCATAGTGTACCTTGATATGTTGCAAAAATGTTTACCACAGATCGATGAGGATGGCCGAGAACGAAATGTTTTCTTTATGCAAGATGGCGCACCACCATACTATCTGACTGACGTCCGGGATTTTCTTAATGACCGCTTTCCAAATCAGTGGATTGGCCGTAATGCGCCAATTGCATGGCCCCTCGTTCCCCAGACTAAAACCGCTGGATATTTTCTTGTGGGGTTTCATAAAATATATGGTGTATGTACCTCCTTTGCCAGCCACTCTACTCAAGGATTTGCGCTGCTGTTGAGCAAGTTACACCTGAGATGCTAGTGCGAGTCTGGGAAGAAATCGACTATCGATGGGATGTCTGCAGGATAACCAACAAAAGTCACATAGTAAATCTTTAGTTTAAGGTAAAAAAACGTGAAGTGTTTTCCTTTAAAACAACACCAAAACCAGCTCTGTACCTTGATTAATAAGATTTATATGAATTTTAAAAGTTGTAAAGTCCTTTTTTAATCACCCGGTATAATTCAAGCCGTCAATGGGACCTACAACTTACTTCAACCGGGACCGACAGTTTAATGTGCCCTTCAGATAACACGGTAGTGACCTGATCAAAAACGTTTGGTGATGAGCATGTTTGAAACCTTGGCTGCTAGCGTGATCTCTAGGCTGCTGCGCAAGTACTCTATCCTCTTACTAGACCTAGATTCAAAATTCATTTTTATCGACTTCAATAAGAGCAATACGCAACTCATATATTATACACTTTGAAAGTAAACACGATTAAATACAATATTATTCATCAAAATTACAAAAAATATATATATAAATTGAACGCACATTATGAGAAAACATAGTCAACAATTTTGAAGCATTTCACAACCAAGAATTTGAAAATAAACACGGATCACTCCACTGACTAAAAAATAATATTGTTTTGAACAGTTCCAGAAGAGAGAAGCGGTAAGACTGTGTTTGAAGTATTTGAGGAAGCAGGACTACAAGGATGCGTTCAGTGTATTGTCACGAGTGAGTGGAATCCAACTCGAGGATCCGATGTTGACTGAACTTCATAAAATCCTAGTCGAAGAAAGCGACTTCAACGGAGCTGAGCAGTTGGTCTGTCAATCTGTCAACAGTAAGTAGGCCTACAGTAGTCATGTCATTTCAGAGCGCCAACACAAATTAATTCATTCATTTTTTGTAATTATTTATTGCCAATGAATTTAGACATAAATGAAATAGTGAATATACTCGCCATTTCAAGTGAATAAATTGTGTGGTCAAAATATATATTAGTTGATGTCATTTCAGAGCGCTGTCCGAAATTAATTCATTTATTATTGTAATTATTGACAAAATCATAAATGAAGGTAATAGAAAATAGATAATATACTCGCCACTTGAAGTGAATGAATTGTGTGGTCAAAATTTACATTAATTGATCTCATTTTGGAACGCTGTCTTAGATCAATTCACGCATTATTTGTAATTAATTATTGTCAATAAATTTAGAAATGAGTGAAATAGATAATATACTCGCCACTTAGAGGGAATACATTGTGTACCGTAGTCAAAATGGGCGATGGATGCTAGAACTCTGGGCCAATTAGCGGTAATAAATCTCAGTCTTGTGTAGTTTCTATATTTATAGTATTATATTATAGTTTTGTTTTCGAACATGCTGTTACGACTTTACATTCCTATAGTGAGGTCCACGTTATAATGACAGTATTTGATCGACTTTGGTTTTGCTATCCTTGTCTATCATTCGACAAAGCCGGTAATACTATCCTTTTCTAGGTCCACAACGATGCCAATTATGTTTTTGCCAGTGTAGAAATATAATTAATTAATGCAGAGAATCGGCATCGCTATTCTCCTATCTTTATCCACTGCCATTATAACGTGGACCTCACTATAGCTAAGATGAAGGCTGGCAACCCTTTAAATCCTCAACGCCACTATCAATGTAATGGGATAAAGATGTAGTCATCAATAAAGATGGTTGAAGAATAGAACTATCAAACATATTACGTATGTGAATCAAAATTCGGGTGAGGAACAGTTTTGGGCTGTGCCTGTTGGTCTTACTCCAATTCTTTTAATGAGTAATTGTGTAACTTGAATCAATAAATGAATTATAGGTAAAGTCACTCTTCTCATGGGAGATTAATATATTTTGGATAGAATTAATAAATCATCAACATAAATCATCAATTAGATAGATGTACCAGGATAATTTGAATCAGATTTATTTAGGCTACTGTAGAAGGTAGTGGAAACCGAAAAACGGCAACATTGCGTTTCTATCATTTCCACTGACTTGATAACGTAAATGAAGTTGCCTACTCAGACTAATTCTTGATCATCTGAGATCTTGATGAAGTGAATGTCAACCATTATTCAAACACTCTCAGCTACCATCTCTGTTACACCACCTTCACCAGTCTACTATGGTTTACCATAGAGAGCAAAAGCATAAGAAGATGTGATAGGTTGCTTATGCCCCAAATTTAAAGCTGATTTTTTCGTTAACTTGAACCGATTACTGTTGACTACTGTCTATTATTACCGTTTCGGCTGGGTGAGAGTGTAAAAAGGCACGGTATGCGTCACATAGCTTCATGAAAAAGAACTAATAGGATTATCGGCTTGAGTTAACAATGAAATTTGGAACATCAACGCCCTATACCATGGGATATCTTCTTATGCTATCTTCTTTCTATGGTATAATCATGCCCCAAACAATACTAAAATAGGGGAAATAGTTTATTTGTACATATAGGGAGCAAAGTGAGACTTTTCTCCAAACGTTTTGAGCCCGTGGAAAAGCCAAGGACGGTAATCTCCCCCAGTGAGAATAAGCACTTCTGTTCCCAACAACATTGATGTACACAACATTTTCCCCTACCTACATTTATACAAAAGTTATTTAAAGCTATGGTTTTACCCTTATAAATCATAGTTCAATTTATTAGTTTCGATTGCGGTAGTGATGCTGAATGCATTTTTTGGCAGGCGGCTTGTTCAGTGCATACATTTCGAAGCAGGAGTACCGCGCCATCTGGAGACCGCTGCAGAGCACAGGTCCGCAGCCGGGCATGCGCGGTGGCCATCAGATGTGCATCGATCCGCACAGCGAAACCATCTTCCTATTGGGCGGCTGGGACGGAAACCAGGACTTGAGCGATCTCTGGGCCTATCACGTGCCTTCCAAGCAGTGGCGGTTGATCTCAAATGACACTGAGGCTCAAGTACGTCTCTCCACATTCGATCAAACGGTTTTTCTCGTAGTAGTATAATTTTTCGCTACACTGCACATAAAACCAATTTCCGGACATTTTGTGGGTTGGAAAGATACCGTTCTACAAACAGTGTAAATCGAAACAGTCTCTCCACATGTCATTAAATTGTTTTCCCCTTAGTAGTATAATTTTTCGCTACATTGCACATAAAACGTAAAAATCCCCGTTATTATCTAGGCTGGAAAGATACAAAATTATCCTTAGGGTAAATACTACAGGGCAAAATATTCAGATATTTTTCTCCCAATTAGTATTAGTTTCTTTGATCTGTCGACACTCTAGTAGTTTCTTTTCTCTCTTTTGTTAACATATTTATCAATCTTACTATAGTTTCTTTATTTTTTCAAACCTCTTGTTCTTCTTCTTCTTTTGCTTACCGTAGTTGTTGTTTATCACCTTCTTTGTAATTTCTTGTTTGTATTTTCCTTAGGCTCACGATCAGACGAAAGTCTTGTGAGCCATTTGATTCTTTTTATATTTCTATGATGTAGTATACAAATTATTTCGTTTTTTTCAATTGTTGTGAAAGTGAAGAAGAATCAATAAATTATCTATTTATTTATACCGATCTACAAACAGTGTAAATATAAACAGCCGATCTCAATTTGAGCCAGAAACAGTCTCTCCACATTTCATTGAATTGTTTTCCCCTTAGTAGTATAATTTTTCGCTACACTGCACATAAAACGTACAATTCCTGGACATTCTCCAGGTTGAAAAGATACCGTTCTACGAACAGTGTAAATAGAAACAACGGATCTCAATTTGAGCCACAAAAATTCAAGGCCAGTCGCAATACCCGTCCCGAAAGTGCACACTTTGATCAGTTCAAGTTTCCGTTTAATGGGAGTATCAATTGTGCACGATGAGAGGGACCCTGGTCTTCTTCTTCTTTTGACTTCTACGGTATAGGCATGATTGTCTGTTCCAGTCTTTAAAATAGCCTTTAAAATTAAAAATTATCAAAAATATAATTAAAATTTAACTTTAAAATCGTATCCCTGGATACTGGGACCCTGGTCCTTACAGTTTTCTTGTCGTGCTCTACCTACAGATGGCATTGGCAAACGTTGTGACTTGCCTGCAGCTGCTCACACTGAACGCATCTAGCAAGTGCACGCGTTCAGTGTCTGAGTTTCTATTTCTATTTCCACATTTTGTTTCTCATTTGCGCGCTTGTTCATGCATGACCACGCATGTTCTTGCACATACAATGTGATCATACCCTCAGGAAAATATAGATTTTCAATTCAAAAATATTTCTAATACAGATTAATAATAACAATCGATTTAGTCCAGACTTTGAATAAACTGTTATTTCATTCATAACATTTTGTTTGTAATGATGAAGCCCTTATGGTCTCATCTCTCAATATAATTATTACCTAATCTCTTACCTAGGCAGTGCACCCTGTTAATTTGGACACTCACTCCCCTCAGCTAAAATGAGAGATAGAATAGAATAGAATATTCATTTTATTCAACAATAATACATAAAATTTCCATGCAGTTGAATAACGTCAGGAAGATTTACAGTCAAAAACTTTATAAAAGATAACCCACACGACAAGTTATTATGTAAATCATACGTTAAAATTACATTGGCATACATAAATAACATTGAAACACACTACATTCCATTTACAAATTCGTCAATACTATAGTAACTCTTATCAACTAAGAACCTATATAAGTCTGTTTTAAAGGAATGCGTCCTAGGATTTAAATGAGTTGGCAGCCTATTCAATAATTTCACACCAATATAACTGGGCTTCTTCTTATAAAGAGAAAGTCTATGATATTGAACACTGATATTATTTCTATGCCTGGTATTATGATGGTGTACATCTGAATTTGTTGTGAAGCTATTTATATTTTTTACCACTAACATAATCACTTTATAAATGAAAATACAAGGAACTGTGAGAACTGAAAGATTTCTGAATGCATCTCGGCAAGTGTGGTTAAAGCCTAAACCTGCTAAGTACCTTATTGCCCTTTTCTGCAAAATAAATATTTTATTCATGTTCTGCAAAGTTTTAGCTCCCCAAAGTTCAATGCCATAAGAAATGTGTGAATAAATCAATGCAAAATATAGGACTCTTCCCGTGTCTAGGGGTACATAGCGTATGATGTTTCGCAGGACAAATAAATTAGTACTTAGAATAATTGTATGATTTATAATCTTCTTCCTACATGAATCATGGTCGTATGTTTTCCCACAAAAATACGTAACTGATTATTATCTCACTCACTTTAACCATAGAGAAACAATAGCATAAGTAGATATGCCATAGTATAGGGCGTTTATGTCGCAACTTTTACTGCTATCTCAAGCCGATTACTGTCGATTATTGTATATTTTTACTGTTTTGACCGGGTAAGAGTGTATGAACGGCAGAATATGAGAGACTACCAGCGTCATAAAGCTTCACAGGAAAGAACTACGTGGACTATCAGCTTAAGATAACAGTAAAAGCTGCGACATATACGCCCTATACCATGGGATATCTACTTATGCTATTGTTTCTCTATGCTTTAACTTGGATCGATCAATAATAATTGATTATGATAGCATTCAATAAATATGAATATATTTGTAAATAATATTGTGATTGTGTTTGCAGGGAGGTCCTAGTGCAAGATCGTGTCATAAAATGTGTCTCGACCCAAAAAGAAGACAAATCTTCACCTTAGGCAGATATCTTGACTGTCAATACAGGGTACCTGAGAATTTAAAGGTAATATTCTTTGAATAGATCAGCAATCTTGTTCAAAGTGTTAATAATAATAATGAATTATTTTTTAAAACAATTATTAATATTGTGAAAATTATATTTTAATTAAACAGGGCGTTTCAAAATGTTCTTCGGGGTTACGAGGATTCACTACAGGAAGGCTATTCCACTTACCTAAATGAAAGTTGTACGTGCAGATGCAGAGATTCAAACAGTTTTTTCAACATCCATAAAAGTTCAATGTGTGCTCCTTTGGTGACACGTCATACACGGCAACACAAAAGTCTAGCCCAAACACGCCCTAACATGTCTCTTTCGATAGAGTTGACCACATTGATTATGCGATCCTTCAGCTCAGCGATATGCGTTCGGCATTGGTGGGGTGAAGACAATGGGCCATTTGAATAAAGTTGAGCATTTGCTTATACTTCTAAAATATTTGCTTCATTTTCTATGAATAAAACCTTTTGCTCATGCTCATCAAAAAAATAGTTTGAGCATTTGCTCAAAAGTAAAAGCTTATACTCAAAATTGTATGAATAAACTAGAGCATTTGCTCAACTTTTGAAGCAAATGCTTCAAAAAAGGTGAGTCTAGTCTAGAGCAGCTTATCACCTTTTGCTCATAGTAAAATGGCTGAACTAATTCGTATGAGGAAGAGGAAACTATACCAGATACGATCACAACCAATAGTTGAGAACTATAAAACTTTTTTTAGATTCAACCATAATATATATCACCATTATTCCTACAATAAAAAAATACAAATACAAAAGATAGCTACCTGGTATAAAGATAGCCATCCCAAAATAGGAAATAGGCATTTAAGAAGATGAGAGTGTAGACGATTATAAGAAGCTATTCATATTATAAGAATATGCTGAAGATTATTATAGAGATGACATTTTATCATTCTATTATTTCAAAATTCCAAACTCAACTAACCTAAAAATCCATTCATAAATAGAAAACAGAGCAGACGACGCAAACACAAGCGGTGCCCCCTACTTGCATATTTAGCGCTTCCGTGAGCTATAAAAACAAAGTAAGGCTACAAAAGCGAATCAGCTGATGAAAAATCTTTAAAATACGTGATCACTTGCTCCAGTGTTCAGGAGCATAAGGTAAGAGTATAAGGTAAAGCTTAATCATATAAAAATGAGCAAATGCTTTTGCTTCTACCTTTTGCTCATGAGCAAAACCTTATGTTCCATGCTCTTGCTCATGAGCATTTGCTCTGGTTTTATTCATATGGGCCATTGTCCCTTGTCTTCCACGTAGCCCCAGAGAAAGAAGTAACATGGCGTGAGGTCTGGTGATCTTGGTGGCCACAGCAAAAGTTATTGGTCTTCCTCAGAGGCGCGTCCTATTCAGCATCGAGGCAGTGTTGTAATGAAAATGGGCAGGGCAACAGTCTTGCTTGAAAATGAAGTCATTTAATAGCTGAGGCATAAGCCATAATTGCATCATGTTCAGGTAGGTCATGACGTTTACTGTCGTTTCTGCAAAAAAGAACGGCCCATACACTGCCATTTGGTAGCAGCCATTTTCTGTACTGTCTACATCTAGCGAACAAAGGTCAACTAACTGCCCTACCCGTGGAAAAAACTGTTTGAATTGCTCTTTCGTACAGTACTTGTTTCATTATTGTAATTGAAATAGGTTTTTTGTAATGAATTTTCGTAACCCCGAAGAACATTTTTAAACTCTCCATATTTAACAACTGTTTCTCCTGTTTAAATGATATGACTAATTTTTCCTGAATAGAGCATTATTATTGCTATTATTATTAAACAAATTTTTGGAAACTATTCCATTTTGATTTTCATCAATCTTGTTTTTATGGTTCCATCATAGAGAAAAAAATAGCATTAGAAGATATCATCCCATGGTATAGCGTGTTTATGTTTTAAGGCTGTGCAAAGGCGAAAATAAACTTTCTACTCGTGATATTTTTCAAAGTTTTTCGATTTGTATATCATCAAGCTATCAAAATGAAAAAGTTTTCTCAAGAAAACATTTATTTTCTGTTCATTACTTTTTGAGATATGAGCGCCTGAAGTTAGAATTTTTGGGACAGAACATTTCAAATTCGGTAAGACATAAATCCATGAGATTTGAAGGATGAATTAATTCTTCATGGTATTGTTGATCTAGTAAAACAAAAATTTTCTGAAAATATCAATATTTGAAAAAGTTATTCAATTTACCAAAAATAACTCTCTTGTAAATTGAATAACTTTCTTGAAAATTGTTATTTTCAGAAAATTTTTGTTTTACTAGATCAACAATATCTAGCCGAATTATCTCTTACCGAATTTGAAATGTTCTGTCCCAAAAATTTAAACTTTAGGCGCTCATATCTCAAAAAGTAATGATAAGAAGAAAAATGTTTTCCTGGAAAACTTTTTCATTTTGATAGCTTGATGATCGAAAAACTTTGAAAATATCACAACTAAAAAGTTTATTTTTAGCCTTTGCACAGCCTTAAATGCAACTGTTAACTCAAGCCAATAGTTCTAGTAGGTAGTTTTCTTCATGCTGATAGTCTCTCATACTGCCCCATTCTTATACTCTTTCAAAACAGTAGTAGGCAGCAATCAGCTTGAGTTAACAAAACATCGGCTTGAAATTTGGAACATAAGTGACCTATACCATGAGATTTCTTTTCATGATGTCTTCTCTCTATGGTTTTAAATTCTAAAATGGTCTTTCTGACTCCAGCTGTTCAAAGTCTAGAACTTACATAAATCCCGGGCTTGGAAACCGGCCCTATAAAATAATGTATTAATCAAAATCAAAGTGAAATTCATGCAATATGTATCTTGTTGTAGTCTCATTCAATAGAAATCTCAGTTGAATATCATTCACTTTTTTTAATTCAAGTCAATTTAATTTTCATTTTTTATTGTTCTACTTTCAGAGTGATTTTTACGTGTATTATGTCATCTAAACATCAAAAAGTTCAATTTTTCTATTGTTCTATTTTCAGAGTGATTTCTACGTGTATGACATAGAAAGCAACCAATGGACATTGATAACTGACGACACGGCAGCTCTGGGTGGCCCGCAGCTCATCTTCGATCACCAGATGTGCATTGACGTCACTCTCAGAACCATTTATGTTTTTGGAGGAAGAGTTCTGAATGTTTCTGTTAACGGGTAAACTTGTAACAGGCTTTAACGTACGATTTAGATGTAGAAGACACAAGTGAGCGAGCCTAGATGAAAGGCCATCTATATAATAAGAGAGAGTAGGGTTGTGTTTGTTCGTGTGTTCGTTTGTTCGCATCAAAACATGTCAACTTGTGGATTGCATACCGGAAAAACGGGAATGATTTAGATCTCCAAATTTTGCACATAGATTCTAAAAATATCAATCTCGTGCACCTGAAAGCCCAAATTTTAATTTTCCTTCCAGATTTTTCAGAATTAATGTTTAAAATTCATTAATGGTACATTCGATTTCATTAAAAAATCACCAAATCATATGGTCGAAATTAAAAAAAGGAACATCTGTTTCTAAATTGCTTTCTACCTGAAAAAATCTGGTGTGGCGCACTCACACAACTTTCCTTGCCGTTATGAAAATGTATCACCTAACGATAGTGTACACGCGCATCTCAAGTCTACTATTCAAAGATCTGCCAGCTGGTGACAGGACAATAACGCTGGAGACACACGAAGTCTGCTATCTCTTCATAGTGAATGATTTAATAGAGTCAACAGTTGCCAACAGTTTGCATTATTGAATGAACACATTTTCTCGAATTTCGAGCTTATTTCCAATTTTAGGTGAAAATGTCACTGAAAATTGATTGTAGAGATTTTTATGCTCAATCTTTTCCACTTGCAATTTTTTGTTTAAATTGTATCTGAAGCCTAATAATTGGAAATCTAAAATCACACTTTGCATTGATGGGGCGGAGCTTCTGAAATTTTTACAGATATGGGACTTGTGGCAGTTGATAGAGCTTATCAATGACTATTTTAGGTATAAATTTGATCAACATCGTTGGAGTCGTTTTCGAGAAAATCGCAAAAACCCTGTTTTTGACAACATTTTCGCTATCTTAGCCGCCATCTTGAATTGGATTTGTTCGAAATTGTTCGTGTCGGATCCTTATAGGGGAAGGACCTTAAGTTCCAAATTTCAAGTCATTCCGTTAATTGAGAGATGAGATATCGTGTACACAGACGCACATACACTCATACACACACACACACACACACACACCACACACACACACACACACACACACACACACACACACACACACACACACAACACACACACACACACACACACACACACACACACACACATACAGACCAATACCAAAAAACCACTTTTTTGGACTCAGTGGACCTTGAAACGTATAGAGATTTAGAAATTGGGGTACCTTAATTTTTTTCGGAAAGCCCTATTACCATAGGTAAGGAAAGTAAAACATAGTTTTGAAACTTCATTTTCCTGGTGCAATGTTTAGGCCTACACGTGGCATGGATTATTAATTTTTCAGCTAGAACAATTTTTGAGAAAAAGTGCTAAATAAACGTCTACAGTTTCATCAATGCTGTATCCACAATATGAAAACGCATGCAGTTAATATGTCTTTGAATGAAGGTATTGTTATTTACATAAAGAAATTATATTCTTCCATTTTTATTTAATTGAAATTTCAAAATTATTCGAGCCCTGATAGAATGACTGACTCACTGTACAGGAATGAGGGGTATTTTGGCAAGCTGAGCAAAAAAATAAGGTCATATGCACCTTTTCGTTATATCTTCAAATGAAAAATGAGTTTTGTGGGTTGTCAAAACTCCCTCTGAAAGGGAAACTATTCAACTTATTCTATCTTTTAGTAAAATAACAATGATCAGCCATCCATGTATCATCTTGTATACTATAATAAAGGGAAGAACTGGATTATAAACGTAGCCTATACAGGTGTAAAGTATATTGACGCATTATCACATCAGAACTACTGGACTGATTAACTTGAAATTTTGCATATAGATTCTTGCTTAACCCAGGGTGGTTATAGACCAATTTTAAATTCTTCAAGATTTGATTACATCAAGTTTTCAATTATTTATCATGCTTCCAGTTTGTATGGAAGCAGCAGAAGATTTCTCTTAAAAGGGAAATTAGAAGATAGGTATGATCTGTGATCCTTTTCGAATGATAAAAACAGGTTTTCCGTCACACCTAAATTTCTCCGCCATTTTGAATCCAACTTCTTTTGTAGCTTTGCCTAGCTGCTATAAATGATTATGCAAAGTTTCAATTTCGTATGTTTAACCATTATTTAGAAAAAAATAATGAGTGAAAAAAGCAAAATGGCCGCTGTGTGACTAACTGAAGACCTTCGGACAATTTAAATATGATATTTAGATACGTTTTTTACCCAGGAGCAATGCACTAGAGTATTCGTAAGGAGTTCGTAAACACTCTGTATAGTAAAAAGATTGAAATAACAATGGGTAAAAAACAACTCTGAGAGAGTGAACAGTAAACTTGAAACACTGGAAAAAAGACAAACTTAAAACTGGACAAACTGGGGACATGACATACTAAAAATTTGATAAACTGAAAACGTGACGAAGTGAGAACTAGACAAACTCAATACTTGATTTAGTGAAAACTTGACAAACTGAAACCTGCTGCTAGCATTAGAAACCGTGTTGTAATTTTCAAGTCGAAACTATTTAAATCGAATACGTTGTTTTCAGAATAACGACAACTGAAGCTATTGCTTCATCAGAACCAGTGTACTCGGGCCTGTTTTCTTACCATGTATCGACCAACACTTGGAGAAATTTGTGTCCTGATTCTCCGATTCAGCCAGATCCAAATAGCACTCCCACGCTACGCTCCAGAGTTAGTCACTCCATGCTCTTCCATCCGGTGAGTATTTCAATTCAGTTGCGATTTTTCAAATGAATGTGTTCTCGTAACTATTCAATAGTTTAGTTTCAGTATCAAATTTAAAAAAAAATCAAAATGTTTTTATTGTCATAAGGTTATATAAATGTATTATCATAGAGAAACAATAGCGTAAGTAGATATCCCATGGTATAGGGCGTTTATGTCGCAACTTTTACTGTTATCTCAAGCCGATAGCCCACATAGTTCTTTCCCGTGAAGCTTTATGACGCTGGTAGTCTCTAATATTGTGCCGTTCATACACTCTTACCCGGTAAAAACAGTAAAAATCAACAATAATCGACAGTAATCGGCTTGGGATAACAGTAAAAGTTGCGACATAAACGCCCTATACCATGGGATATCTACTTATGCTATTGTTTCTCTATGGTATTATACATACATTTTGCATACTCAAATCAGAAAAATGTCAAGAGTTATTAGGAGCTTTTCAAAGTGAATGAAATAAAATTATTTATACATTCTTGTTCAAGGTAGGTGCAACAAATAGTGTATTGACAAAGTACAAATGAAATCAAACATAAATCATGTATCAGGCTAAACTTCATATCATTTTAGAATCATCAAGGTTAGTTATTAGTTTCAGTTTTAATATTCATTAGTTTGATTCATCGACAATTTACATTACAATATTACAATATTTATCCATTCATTTATTGCATAAAGAAAATACAATAATCAGAAATGAAAAACTGGCTATTGCCCAAAACTTTTTATATTTCTTAAATTTGTCTCAAACGATGTGTACACAAAGGTGTTTTGAGAAGATAGCTTCTCTGATTGGTTCTCGTGGCATTTAATCGGGATTAAAAGTTAACAGACTTTTGTGCAACCGGGTTCATGAAACAGCCTCTCAATGCAACTACGACTGTTTAATATTATCAAATTGTTAAATAAATGATTAATCCTTATTAAAAATAAATAAACGTTTTCAGATTTACAGGAAGCTGTTCATATTCGCTGGCCAAAGAAATAAGGACTATTTGAATGATTTCTTTTCGTACGATGTGGACTCTGGCCTGGTCGAGCACATTTCAGACGGCAGCAAGAGAGATGCCTCCGCCTTGCCAGCGGCTGGCTTCACGCAGAGAGCAACCATAGATCCGCAGCTCGACGAAATCTACGTTCTCTCAGTGAGTGGATAGTATTACATTGAACAAATTATACAGGGTGGAGCAGGCCGATTGACGAGTTTGGAAGGGTTATGAGTAATGAACCGTTAAACTTAGAAAAAAAACGTTTTAATTGGTTCAATTCACTTTGAAATATAGTTTAATTGTTAATTTTTCGGAAATTATATAAGTTGAACGGCGGCCATAAGCAGCAATATACTAATGTAGCGTATTTTTTAAGTTTAAAAACGCATTTTGGCACACTGCAATTGGTAAGGCTATTCTCTGATTTGCTCCTTTAGTTCTTCCAAGGTGTGTGGGCGATCTTTGAAAACTTTATTTTTCAGGTAACACCATAGAATACGATCGCATATACTTAAATCGGGTGAGCATGCCGGCCACCTCAAGTCCACCCTTCGTGAGATAAGCCGCTCTGGGAACATGGTCTCAACACATTCATTGAAATGGGCCTGTATGGGCTGTAGCTTCATCTTGCTGAACCATATTTCTCCCAAGTCATATTCCTCAGCAATTTATTCCACTTTGCTGCGCAGAAACGTAAGTAGCATTGTCACATAACGCTGGGAGGTGACGTTGACGGTGATGTTGCCATTCTCAAAGAACTATGGCCAGCACGCTCACCCAATTTGAAAATGCGATTTTTTTCTATGATATTAAATAAAAATAAAGTTTCCAAAGATCGCCCACACACCTTGGAAGAACTAAAGGAGCGAATCAGAGAAGAGCCTTACTAATCACAGTGTACCAAAATTCGTTCTAAAACTTCAAAATACGCATCAGTGTATTGCTGCTTATGGCTGCCATTTAAGTAATATAATTTATAATAAATTAACAATAAAAACCTTATTTCAAACTGAATTGAACCCATTAAATTGTTTCTAAGTTGAACGGTTCATTACTTATAACCCTTCCAAACTCATCAATCGGCTCTGTCCAATATCTACTATTACTTCAGACCCCATTAAGTAGAAATTTTATTGAAATAAAAACACTTTATTCCACAAATGCAATAATTTATTCATACTTTCAGCTTGATAGACATAGGCCTACTTAATTCAGTGATAGAGCTATTGATAAATTCATCTCAACCAAAATACTTGACAATAGCCTGTATCAGAATCGAAGGAGAGGTAAATCAAAGATAAACCAAATTAGATTTAACTCTTTTTTAGGAAGAGGCTCCCACAAACTTGATCACAATAAATCTGTGGTACAAAGAAACCCATCAGGAGAATGTTTTCCAGTTAGGTGAAACCTTTAATATTATGATGTTATGGACAGTTCCAACACTTTGCATTTAATTTTTAATTTATTAGTTCAAAAGTTCTTTCACACACTTTATTTACACTGTTATTCCACATTCTGATTACACTGTTATTTCACATTTTATTTACACTGTTCTTCTACACTTCATGTAAACCGTTGTTTTGTAGAGTTGAAGCTCTTTCTTCTTATCGCTCGTATCCATTTTCGTTTCAAAGTTTCATTCTTTCGAAAAAGAAAATACCGTATGGAAACTTTTGGAGTCTTGTTATAATTCCCGCGACAATTAGGTACACAACAGTATCCCATGATATAAAACCCGAAATTCATTATTACTTTTCACAAACAAATATTAGAAGAATGATAAACAAACCATATTCATTGAAATGGAAGACCGTGAAAATTGAATTTGTATTCCAGTTTTGTTGATTACCATATCAGATGTGATAACAAATCAAATTCTTTTTCAAATTCAAATTCTTTTATTCTTCATCCAAAAAACAATACAACAAATATAAATAAATTCTGTCTCCCACACTATCAGAAAAATGTTTACAATACAATAATGTTACTTACAAAGCATATTAATAAAGCGTAATAACATAAAAACTTTCTATTCTACTATTAATGTTTATTATTCTTCTAATAGTGCAAGCTGACAGGCCGTACTTGAAGGAATTAATCCTTGCATGAACCTAAGGTCTGTGAGCAAGGATGAGCCCCTATCAGTCAGTCTGACGAGAATGAAATTTTATTATTAATTTACATATAAATTCATTAATTTATATTGGAAAAGGATGTTGACGTATCCTAAGATATTGAGAGGAGGACAGGGAAAACTCGAAATGAGAAACAAAGCACAAACCCCGACGATGTTGGATTTCAATTAGAAAAAAACTGTAGAGCTATTATAGGAATTATACCTTAATTGAAATTAATTAACAAGCATCAGCGCTCTTATTTTGATTGCTTACCGCCAGTAGATCATCGATCTACATGTGATGATGTCATAGTATATTAGAGATCAGTTGTGGGGCCTGAAGTAATAGTAGGTATTGCTCTGTCCCACTCTGTATGTATTATCACAGAAGACCAATAATTGATCACAAAAATAATAAGCTTCGTGATTTCCGGCTGGCCACTAACGGTAGAAAAATGCATGCACGTACACAGTCGACTCACATTGTTGTATCATCACAGCGACCGCTTCGATCAACATTTTTTGATGATAGGTCTTTGTATCTCCAATTATTGTTGTTTATTTTTTCTTCGCTGCTCTATTTGAGGTTGAATTATTTTTCTGTCATAATTTGTAATTTTCCAGTGGTTTATTTTATGTTGGAAGCCTCTCACTGATGACAGCTGTGATGTCTCAACAATGTAATACGACTGTGTATGTGCTTGCATGTTCTACCGTTAGTGGCCAGCCTAAATCGATCAAATGATCACCTAACAATATAAAAGAAACCAATAGAATCGGCAACACTATTATTATTAGCGTATGGCTTTTAATGGTGGGGAGACCCAAGGGTAGTTCCACCTCGCCGTATATAGTCCAAAGTTCCCCAATGAGAAACCGGACACTAAGGTTATTGTCGGCACAATATTTTTAATTTACATTTTTCACTTCGAAATGAAGTGGAACACCGTTCTCCAATATTTCTTCACTATAGTTGAAGTAGACGTATTAAACATTCTTTGAACTTTTTCAGGATTATAATAGCTTTTATAATAAACTTATCTATCGTTCACTTATCGATTACTTATCTTATAATATCTTACTTATCTATTTTTCAGGCTATGTCGGTTCGAGACTATTAAAATTCAAATTCAATTTATTTCCAGAAAGTACATTTTACTATATATTCCCTGAAAATTACTTCCTCTAATATGGAACAAGTCCGTGTTTAGAGGAGGAGTCATTACAACAATAGACACAATACAAGAAAGAAAAAGTTGACTTTCTACTGCTGTAGTTTACAAGCATAAGCTATTTAAACATATTTACATACAACAATACTTACAAATAAAATAATTGAAAGAAATACAATCTCAAATTCTTAGCTAATAATAATAGAAATAGATTCAATAAACAAAAACTGATTGCTTCTAAATTTCTCCTAAAACTTAGTTACTGATTCATTTTAATTTTTTTGGCATTGAACGCATAGCCAGAAAAATATGTATCAGATATTGAAAGTTGTTACAGAATGAGCTCAAGTATGTCCTCAGACCAGAGACCACCGTATTTTGTTTGAACTATCAGGAAGCTTCCCACTAAAGTGTCTATATGAACTCTTTATATAATATATAATTTTACAATCCTCCTTTGAAGTCAGAACTCTGATTCAATTCTATGATCATGACCGACGTTCTTATTCGTGTTTTCCAGGGTCTAAGTAAGGATAAAGAAAAGCGGGATGACAGCGTACAAAATTCTTTCTGGGTTTACTACATCAAACAAAATGAGTGGTAAGATATGCTATGATTTTATCTAAATTCGAGTCAATATATTTTGAACTCAGTCAAATTCAATTTAATTTTATTGAGCCAAAAACAATACACATACAGGCCAAGTCAAAACATCAAAATAACAATGTACTATAATAATGGAAGAGTTGAGAAAATAACTATGGTAAAAAACGAAAAACAATAGTCTACAAAATTTCTACTGTAAAACTAGATTTACCATAAATCAAGATCAATCATAAATCAAGAGTAGATAGTGATTGGTGAGCTACCAGTTGAATGAATGGAACTAAGAATGGTTTAATATTGATTATTTATCCAGTTATTCATTCATTTACTGAACCACACATCATAAAATACAATGTGATTGACAACAGGCTTAGCCCAAAACTGTCTCTCTCCCAATTTTTGATAGATAAGATTTAAAAGAGTCTCCAAAACAATAAGGTTATTTTCTAAACTTTTCTAAAATTATGAGTCTAATTTGCACTCTAATTACTTAGACAATAATTATTTGAATATATTCAAATAAATAGAGAGATATTCTCTTGATCCCATTAACTCACCTTATAAATCTGAGCCTGACAACAGGGGTGTTCCCTGAGGATTTAAAAATTGCTAAGGTTATACCAATCCACAAGTCTAGCAGTAAAAGTGATATGAATAACTACAGGCCCATTTCCTTGTTATGTGTTGTATCAAAGATATTGGAGAAGTGTGTCAAATTGCAATTTCAGAGGTATTTGGAAGAAAACAACTTGCTTTCAAATCGTCAATTCGGCTTCCGGAAAAGCAAGAATATACCTCGGATGCACTGTTTGCGATTAATAAGGCATTCATGGAGGCAATCAATCTAGACCAGAAGGTATTATCAGTTTTTGTTGACCTGGCCAAGGCTTTCGATTCGATAGACAGAGACATACTCTTTGCTAAACTGGAGTTTATGGGGGTGAGAGGCTTGGCCTTGGCCTGGTTCAAGAGCTATCTTGGTAATAGAAGACAGGTGGTTTCCATCGGACCAAAAATGAGTGAAGTCAGTGAGGTAGAATATGGTGTGGTTCAGGGCAGTACCCTTGGGCCAGTTTTATTCCTTGTTTACATTAATAACATTGATAAGATGAACATTGAAGGCGAGCTCTTCCTATTTGCGGATGATACTGCTGTAATATTTAGGGGTGCAAGTTGGAATGAAACATTTTTAAAGGCTGAAATGGGAATGAAGAAGCTGAAGGCATGGTTTGATCAGAACATCCTCACCATGAATGTAGGTAAGACAAAATGCCTGCCCATTGCACTCAGACCTTGTAGTGAGCCTCCAGATAATATAGTTTTGAAATTGCACTCCTGTGATGATACCTATGGCACTGTCAGCAACTGTCAGATCATTGATAGGGTGAAGAGTTACAACTATCTTGGAGTTATAATAGATTCTAACCTTAGATATGAGAATAACATAATCAGTTTGCAACGTAAGCTTAGAAAAATTATTTACATTTTTCATCAGCTAAGCTTCATCCTGAACAAACAGGAAATTAAGACAGTTTATTTTGCTTATGTTCAGTCGACCTTAAGTTATGGTGTTATTGCATGGGGAGGAGCAGTTAGAACTGCACTGGAGCCTTTATATGTAATACAGAAGCTTATAATCAAGGCCGGCTTGAAACTGGAGAGACAATATCCCACCGAGGCACTCTTTGAATATTCTCAATTATTGACTGTCAGGCAGATATATATGAAGAATGTACTTGTATTCACGTACAAAAACAGGGATTTCATGGTAACCGAGGTAGCACATAGCTACAATACTAGAAGCTCTGCAAATGTGGGGCTACAGGTCCCCAGAATTGTCAAATCAATAAATCGCACCAACCCATTCTACGTCTCCAACATTTTATTGAGGAAAGCACCATCCAGAGAAATAATAGAGCCCACGGTAGGTTTGCTTGCTTACAAAAGAATCATCGATGGTTGGCTGCGTGCAAATGGTGCCAATAACTCAGAGAATTTCCTCGAACCCTTCCTTATACAGGTAGTTTACAATAATAATAAAAACATTTTAAAAACATTGAAATGAAATAAAAGCTCTAGTATGGAATCCTAACTAACTCACTAATTCCTCAACTAACCCATAGCCCTACATAAATCCTTTTCTTCTTATCTTGTATTGCCGTTTGTTCTTTGCTCTTCTTTCTAAATCTGTAAAGGTTATATTCATTTATTTCTCTAAACTTCTACTCAACTATTTTAGTCACAAAATATCACAGTATAATGATACTCGTCCCACACACAAGTCCAAGACTCATGTGGGACTATTTCCTTTGTTGTTGTGTCGGTGCAAGTCAATGATGTATTTTGTAAGTTATATTTCTTATAGGCTAATAGGCTAGTTGTTTTGGGCCATCGGTTGTTGGCTGTGTCGTGGTTGTTTGTGATTGAATAACATACAGTATAGTGGGCATGTTTGCGATGCAGTCGTCGACCGATGGCTCGGAATTTTGGATAATGGAATAAAATTGCAGGTTTTGTTAATTTTTTTTTCAAGACTTGCAAACTTTCTATGGCTTAGCAATAATATTCTAGGTCAATAATGCAATACGGTACGTCTTTGTGAATTGATATTTTTTTTGTATTCCTTTATACTAAAAGCATATATCTATGTATTCTTGTGCACTGTATATGACAATAAAGAATTATTGAATTGAATTATTTAAAGACAATAATTTTAGACAAAAATATTTAGACAATAATTATTTAAAGAATATATATTGTGTTCTGTGTATCAATAAATAAATAATGATAAATTATGCTTTTGGACTCCAAAGCGAAGCTCGGTGCCCCGATATATTTAATATGACAATGAGTAACAAACAAATTGATAAAAAATTGTAGCTTTTGTGATTCGTTATGAATTATTTGAAAAGTGAACTTTTATATTCAATGCATTAATTTTCAGGAGTTGCGTTTATCGGAATGAGAACGCTGAAGAACAGTACTGGAGCAAGATGCAACACTTGGAACCTTGTCCTAGGTTTGCTCATCAGTTAGTCTACGACCACGTTAATAAGGTTCGTACTTTGTACATAAATATATATTTTTCGTTTGTTTACAATATGTAAACATCTAGTAGCAAAGAGATCAATGTAAAAGGTGACTCCTCAACGTTGTAGAGTACATTCGAAAATATGAAGAATTTTTCGAATATTAGTTGAACAAAATGACGTATAATTTCAATTTTCGATAATATTGAAGAGATAATAACTAAATGCTCGTTGCTAGCGCACAAACTTAGTTTTGCTGGCAACGCTAATATTAATTATATTATTACTTGGTGAAAGCTTCTATAATCTCGAATGTAAATTTTTCCATATATGAACCTGAACACTTATTTATTTATTTATTTATTTTAAGGTTAGCAAAAAATACAAGAATCGGAAAAGAAAAAACAGGCTATTGCCTAAAACTTCTTCAATTTCCTAATTTAGTTTTAAATTGTCCAAATATTATAGGTTATGTCCATTCAAATTTCTACACCAAATCACAATCTAAAATATAAATTAGAATAAAACAAACAATTTTAAATTTGGATGGATTAATAATAAAAGTTTCTTAAAAACATGAAACAAACTATAAATTCACAAAATAAAGAATAAAAACACTTAAATTTTGAGCTCGAAAATATCACATTCACCATAGCTATATAACCGGTAGTGACATACGGGTGTGAAACTTGGGTTCTCAACTCCCAAAATATCATCGCATTGAGGATTGTTGAAAGAAAAGTAATAAGAAGAATTCATGGCCCCATATGCGAAAATGGAGAGTGGAGAATCAGAAGCAATGCAGAGATAGGTAACATTCTGCGGGGAAAAGATATAGTACTATTCATGAAGTCTAGAAGAATCAGCTGGCTGGGTCAAGGGCAAAGAATGGAGAATAATAGGATGCAGAAGCAGATGCTTGTTGGAAGAATGGAGGGAAAAGAGGTCGCCCGAGAACACGTTGGCTGCAGGATGTGGAAAAGGATCTAGCGTGCCTAGGAGTGAGGAACTGGAAGAGACTGGCTAATCAGAGAGATGAAAGGAGGCGAATTGTTGAGGAGGCCAAGGTCCACGTAGGGCTGTAGCGCTTCGTAAGAAAAGAAGAAGATGGAACCTGAAATTTGTTTCCATGTTTGTAAATGTTGTTCGTTTATTTGACAATCAATTTGATTCAATTTTGATTTGGTACGTGGCGGGCGGACCAGACTTATTTTAGTTGGCGAATTGAAGCCTGATCAGTATGGTCTCCTCAACCAGCCTCCTTTATTTGATACTTGAGTAATAAGTCCTGGATCGTATTTATAATAAATTCAATTTTTGTCAGTTAGAAAATATACTATGATATTGTTTTAGGTGCACTATTTGTTCGGTGGCAACCCTGGCAAAGCATCTTCGCCGAAACTCAGACTGGATGACTTCTGGCGGCTCACCCTCTACAGACCCACCTATCCTCAACTATTGCAGAGGTTCCGATTTCTCATTCGAAAATACAGGTAATATGCTCTCATTATGCTATTACTCCAAACTCTGAATAAAAAATTAGATGAAAATTGGACTGAGTTGTCGAATTGAATATATCCAGTCATATGGGCTTGTATGAAGAGATTGAAATTCGCTTTATTTGACAAGAAGGATATTTTTGTCAAAGTCTCAACTTGTTTTATCCACAGTATAATAGCAATTACAGTTTTTCACAATCTCTAGTTTGACTTCCCATTATTTCTTTAACTCTATTCTGTTGTATTCGGTTCTATTCCTATTCTATTCTCATCTTTATTAGTGTAAGCTATTATTCTTTATTTATTCTTACCATAAGAACATCATTAAAATGTTAGGGAGAGAAAGTTAACCTTGTGCTATTCCTCTCCCAAATTTAGTAGAGGTTACGCATAGTCCGAAATAGGTTAAGTCTCAAGTTCTCCACTTCACAAAACTTTCAGTCCAAAAAATGAAAGATTGAGAAAGTATAAAGGCCATTCCACATCAACGTGGTATTCAAAACGTATAAACAAAAACATAGCTTGAGATGCTCGCGGCTATGCCATACCACGTCGGTTTGAATTGGCTTATTTGATAAAATGAAGACCGATTTTTTAAAACATCCTTTAAATACATGGAAGAATACGTCGGTCACGTTAGTGTGAAATTATCTTTATTTAGAACTAAATAATCTGAACTATACTTCCGAATAATAATTATTTCTGACTTCAAATTCCATTACTATCAATAAAGTTGAGATAATCAGTTTTACACAAAACTTGTTGAAATTAATATTCTTTGCTTTGTTAGTCCTGTAACTTACTTTTGTTTTAATATTTTCCAGGTTTCAAGAATTAGCTTCTTCAGATAGTTTGCAAGCCCTTCACTATCTGCAAACGTCTCTCTCGGACATCATTGATCATGAAGATCCAGAACAAACAAAAGAAGTAAGGTTTAAACAATCATCCGATATCAAAGCTAATATTATTCAGATTTTTTAAATCTACAATCTTTGTAAAATATCTAAAAAATCATGGTATTCGATCATGCATTTTAACATAAATTATACTTGAAGTATTCCTGTGAATAATATATCTCATTCTTATAGAGAGTTATTAAAACATAGATAATTTTTTTGTAACTTATCATTGATCGAAACTCGTTAAAAACCTATAGATTTAATGGTCGTTCAGATTTTCCGTAATAAGTGTCCTAGAAACCGGGTCTATAGTGAGGTCCACCCAGTATTTTATTAACATTGGTGTTTCTATTCTTGTCTAACATTCGATAAAGTAGATAGTCATCTTCTTCTTGCCTGAACCAAGGTCTATAAATACAAATCATGACACTCGTGTTCCTTATGGAGCGGCCATTATGTGGGGTCTTTATGGCGGTACATTTGAAATATTCCAATCTGCTCATAACAAAATCATGCATTATGCTTTTTAAAAACAATATTCTGGTTCAGATAATATGTAAAATCAGGTTTTCGATTTTTTAATAATGAAATTTCAATAATAAATGGTTTAATAATTCATCTTTTTATTATTAAAAATATTGTTCTTATTCTTGTAACTTGTTATGATTCATAAGGCATTGGGACAGAAGGCAAACCTCAAAAAGAGTTTGAAGTTCCAAATCTAAAAATCAACAATTCAGTTCCTAGTTGGGATCTAAAGATTATTATTCTGTGGGAAGAATAATTTATTTTACAATTCAAAGCCAAACAATATTCCTTGAACAATATAACAAAATAACACATCATGTTGTTCAATCTATAATGATAACAGCTGATAAATTTGAAAATTGGTGAACTAGAACCCCATAAAATGGCAATTTTGCAATGCATCACGGGATTGTGTCATGGCCTGTATTTATAGACCTTGGCCTGAACATTATTTGAATTTCTTGTAATATAGTTTATTTATTCAATCACTCATCATAATACAACTTTAGAAAAGTACCACAGACTCGAGCCCAAAACGGTTCTAATTCTCAATCATACGACAGTTTAAATGCAGCTAGATATTTATTACTTTCACATTTACAACTTACACACTGCAATTTACAATCCAATACAAGCAAACCCCACAGATTATTAAATTTAAAAATTAGTAAAATTGAGAGGATAATGTGAGGTTTTGTTCAGTTCCAGAAGCTGGCTTCAGTGATATTCCAGGAGAGCGACTGTTGCCGGGGTCAGTCGTCGGCTCACGAGGACATGCAGACCAGGTGCTTCCAGCAGCGTTGCCAGCTATTCGAGGAGCTCTGTGCCTTCTTCCCCGCCAACATGACTCAGCCACAGGCTGACCTGCTCGACCTTGTTCCTATGTAGTGATTTCTCCTTTCAACAACAAATCGACTCAATTCTTTCAATTTGAATTGAATTAACTAATCTAATCTCTTCTCACATATGTGTTCTATCTTGACACATAGCATTGTGCAATACATGTTCTCAGCCTCAGCGACATCAGCTCTTGCTCCAACAACAAATTGACTCTATTCTTTCAATTTGAATTGAATTAACTAATCCAATCTTTCTTTAGTTGCATTACAAGTCATTCGATGTACCACTTGAGCTGAGATCAAGAATTTATCTCTTATTACCACTGTATTCAGTCGTACTTTATTTTTTAAGCCTTGTAATATAATTCTCTCATTATATTTGTTTATTGAGCTCGCATTTACTCTATCTCGACTATCATTGAAATCTAATGGTATAATATTGAATTCAATCAGGAAGCTCCTTGATTTTCTCTAACATTGTATAATCGTATTGCTGAAATACGTGAGAAAAGACTGCTAGGTTTTACACTATGAACAGAGATATTGTGAAATTTCTCCGTATTAAGGTGAAATAAAATCGATATTATTATGCACATTATATGCAACTGTCAATATCGTTTTTATTTCACCTCAATTGCTAGCTAGCTTTTTATGAAATTGAACAGTTCTGCAATTTTGAAGGATTTACCATTTGGTTGAATTTTCAACAGATCTCTCTATATTCTGTTGAAGATGAAACGTTACCAACTATCACTTTTCTCTGATTGAAATTTGTAAATAATTGATCAATGTTTATTTTAAATCTATGCTCTATGAATATTTCTTCTCTTCCTGTAACTGTATTTGTAAACAGGAAGATTTTTAAATTTTATACTCTGCTTGGAATTGACAAATACGCTTGATCGTAGTACTTTATTCGTTATATGAATGTGTAAATATTATTGCAGAATTTTCAACATTGAATGTTTTGTTAAGAAATAGGCAGCTATGTATCTTGATAGAATAGTCGACAAGTTTCTGATATAATTGTATTGTCTATTTTCTGTAGTAAACTATTGAGTATTAGTTAGCAGCATTTGCAATGACTTGAACTTCCTAGATCAAGGTCGAGGCGACCTGTAAATTCCAATTTTACTAGATTTGTGAAATTTCAAATTATTGAACTGGATTTGTAGATTACTTCAAGTAGTTTTTTAGAATTATTTTTGTTGATACTATACTATCACTTGTTTTATCACAACTTTACCAGTTAACTGGATTACTTTTAATGAGAAATAATAAAAAAAATATTCTAATTGATTAAACATCATTTTACTAAATTGTTTGTTTTCCAAAACTAACTGAACTATCTCCTAAAATGTAATGTATGCAAAAACTTGAAAACATAAATCCTACTTCATCTGTCAGTTTGAATAAATCATGTAACTTACCTTCTACTGAAATAATTTCTATTTTGTATAAAATTTAATATTTTTCAAAGTAATGATCAATACTGTACAGACATTTCGATCAATCGGCAAGAAACCTTCTCTTATGCATCGAAACTTGACTGTTCATTATCCTAGTATTTCTAGTAGTTTTCTTGAATAGTTTGAAACAAAACAATAGTTTTGAATAGTTTTCTTTGAAAGCTTTGCTATTCGCATGTTTTATTATTTTAAATCTTTACACTGTAAATAATATCTTGTAAAACTGTTTCTTTATTTCGTTTTTAATATTTCAAACATGAATATTATTGTTTACACATTTGTATTTATTATAGTATTGTTTCTTGCTCCCTATTATGTACTTTGCAATTAAATTATTTGATATTATTTCAATAGAGTAGGCTATTTATATACACTATTAGATGTAAATGTATAGTGTTTCGTGCTAAGATTGTTGTTTTTCTGACTAAAGACTAATTATATATGTTTTGTTGAATTTCGTGTTTATTTCGCAGTCCCTTTCGTTCTCTTTCTTGCTTATTTCCGTTTTTTGTCTCCACTATTCAAAATTATTGAGTTTTCCACTGGATTTAATAATTTATTATCAATACATCATGAATATTAACCTAATTCATGGCATATGATATGGGGATGGTGTGCAGTTATCTGAGAAAGGAGAATAACTCTTCATTACACTCTATTAAAGTTTTATTTGCACTTTGCAATATTGAAAATCTGATGGCTACTGAATTTTTCAGGAAATTTTGGGGTCGGGGTGCAGTAAGTTCTGAAAGGAATATCAAGTGCAAGTTCTATTTGCACTTTGCAGTATCAGGATTTCAATGGTTATCAAATATTTTAAATATAAAATATTTCATGAAAATTTATAAATTTCTCTTTTATGTGTACACTTTGACTCATTATTGAAAAAAATCAATTTATTTAGTCCAGACAATGCATGCTCAAAAAAGTGTATAGAGGGAAAAGTTGGGAAAACAATTTGTGACCCTGAAGTTCCTAACCTAACCTACCCTCATCCCCTTAGCACATGAGTTAGGAATAAGGACTTTTGATTTGTTCTCCTCCTAACTAGTCTCGACAAAGCTGCAAAGTCAAAAATTTTGTTTAAAACATTCCCTCTAAATTCCTTTATCAATTATTGGTCTATTGTTGCAAAAATAGAGATTTCACACTCAATACAGTACTAAAACTGCTGCAAAAGGAGTAGGAAAATTCCTAAAAGTGTAAAATTATACATCAAATTGAAGAGAATTTAATGCATTATAAGCTTATAATCAGCATGTAGTTTTTCCGTCGATTTTTAAAAAATTATACCTAAGAGAAAAAATAGAAATAAATTGGTGGCAAACGTGTTTTTTTTAATGTCACTCCTTCAAGAGCGGATATGTCAAAGACTAGAGGAGATTAACTCAAAAAGTTGTGGAATGAATATTGTAGGAAATTATGTAAGCTTTAATTTGTTATATGACAGTCAAGTCCTAAGGATTTAGTTTTAGAGTTTTATGCGAGAAACCAAAAAAATGGTACCTACATTTAAACCACCCCCACCCCTTCAGCACAGGAGGTAGGGTTGGGGACTTTTGATATGTTAACCTCTCTACTAGGTACCCTAAATAGAACTGCAAGGTCAAAAATTGTCTTCTCAAATTTTTCCTCTATAACCTTTCCTTGACTGGACTAATTTGGATATGAAGAGTTTGAATTTAGTAAGCTTAATTCATTTGTAATATTATTATAGCTATAATGGTATAAATGTTTTTCTCCCTCAGGAAAATTGTTAACCTCGGCTTCAAACTTTTCCCTCTGGGAGAAAAAACTGTACGGTAGCCTACTATACTTGTTACTCTAGATATACAAAGAACGGTTGGGTTAGACTCAGTAGAAAGATCTAGGTCTAAAGTTTGCCAATGCCAACTTTTCGTAATCAAGTTGATGTTGACCAATTCTCCAAAATAATTCAATTAAAATTCCCGAATTTGCTTTTTCATCTGATGGTTGGACTACAAGTACAAGGTCTACATCCCTCCATTCCCATGGATTTAAAATTCCCACTACGTATAGTCGACATTTCAAATCTCGATTACGACAGTCGACGAATCGACGTCATTTCGACGTTTTGATTTTGACAGTTCGACTTTTCAAATTTAAAGAAATAACAACCACGTCCACGAGTCACAAGCTTTGAGGTTTGAGCGTAAGCATAACCTCTTTTCTACAAATGCGGTATAACAGTATTTAATAATGATACTTTATTTACAATACTTCATTTGTATAATAATATTTATAATATTCATTCTTAAGTATAGTGGCTTGTATTTTCGAATCTAATGTGTTAATCTTTAGTAAGTTCGGCAACTTCTGACTAACTATTAAGTTGGTGATTTTGGTTCAAACCTCTGTTTAAAACCAGGTAGGCCTAATTTGTTATAATTGTATTTAAATTATTATGATAATGTCTTTTCACTCTTATTTTCATTGTTATTCTCAATTGATTTTTTATTATCTATTATATAAAAGTCTTATTGAAACTCGTTTTTTTGCTACCGTTGTTATTGTTCATGTTCTTTAATAACTTATTTGAGCTTGAATAAAAACATTACTATTTAAATAAATAAATAAATAAATAAATAATTTTATCGACTAGATCGCACGCCATCCTACGGAATTTGTACGGGGAGAACCAAAAGATATCCAAGTGCTGAGAACAACTATTGAAAATTCTCTGTGCTCTATTCAGAGGAGAGTTATAATGACTCACCGTTCTGGAGCGTGAGATATGAAAAGAAAAGGTCGAACGGCGAGCAATGGTATTTATATAAATATTAATTTTGGAAAGCAGATACGGAGAATCAATTTTGTTATTTAAAAGATTATAAAGGAAAAGAAGAGATTTGACGTCACGTCTGACTTTCAGTGATTTAATTTCAAACATACTTCTTAAAGAATTGGTAGGGTAATCAAACGGGCAGAAAACATTGTGCTTTTTATAATAAATACATCTCAAGAATTTATTCTGCATTCGTTCTAGTATTTGAATCTGTTCATTATAATATGGATTCCAAATTTCGCTAGCATATTCCATCAGGCTTCTTACAATTGATTTGTATAACAGTACCAAAGGCACTATGTCTCCAAAGGGTGAGCATGTCCTCAAGATGAATCCCATCTGCTGATTAGCTCTGTTAGATATGTAATCTACATGTGCATTGAAAGAAAAATCAGAACTGAAAACCACTCCAAGATCCTTGAACGATTCCACCTTTTCTAATGGTATACCATTTATATGGTAAACATGTATGAAAGGAGAAGACTGTCGAGTAAAACTCATGAATTTACATTTTCCTACATTTATTTTTAGTTCATTTGTAACACACCACTTGGACAAATTGTCAACGTCAATCTGTAAATCATAACAATCTCTCAGATCATTGACTTCTTTGAACAACTTGACATCATCTGCATACAAAAGACATTTTGATTTATTGATAACAGATGGGAGATCATTGATGAATAAAATAAAAAGGAGTGGCCCAAGGTTAGAGCCCTGAGGTACCCCCGATGTGCACTCAAAGAATTCTGATTTATATTGTTGAATTTTTACATATTGTTTTCTTGCTTGAAGGTAGCTCTGAACAAGATGAACCAGAGTATCGCAGAATCCCAACACTTTAAGTTTTCTTATCAGAAGTCTATGGTTGATAGTGTCAAAGGCTTTTGATAAATCTGTGTAAATAACATCAGTACGCCCTCCATCATCTAGAACATGTGACACTTCATTACTAAAAACCATAAGATTGGAAACAGTGGAGCGACGAGGTAAAAATCCATGCTGCTGGGGTGAAATAATTCTCTGACCCTGATCATAAATTATGGAATAAATAACTTTTTCAAAAACTTTAGAAAAACAATTTAAAATAGAAATTGGCCTATAATTTTTTATATCATTTCTATTTCCAGATTTGAAAACTGGAGTAACCCTTGCCACCTTCCATTTTGAAGGAAATTTACCCGTCCTCAAAGATAAATTAAAAATAAATTTCAATGGCTTTATCAAGACTGCGGCACAGCCTTTAACAATAAAAGTTGGAATCGCATCAGGACCCTCAGAGCAGCCAGACTTAAGCTCATTAATCGCAGACAGGATGTCATCAAAAGAGACTGACCCAACACCCCCATTCAACAATGAGCAGCACTCAGACATCTCAGGAACCCCCTCTTGTGCATCAGGTGTATCAGCCTCATAAACAGATTTAAAATATTTAGAAAACCCATCGACGATATTTGCCCCATAGTAGGACTCTCCGTCAAGTGTCATGGTCGACTCCACAAAAGAAGTTTTTCTTTTCGAATTCACATACTTCCAGAAATTTTTAACATTATTTCGCAAACTATTTTGAATTCTACTTAAATATGCCTCATAGGCTGCTGAAATTCTAGTTTTAAGAGATGCTCGTAATGTTTTAAATATATTATCATGATAGGGTGAAGTTCTTCTCTTTCTTGAACACTTATTCTTCAATTTCAAATCAGATATGATATCATGTGTGAACCAGGGAGGATACTTATTATTTGAAAAAATCACCCTCCTCTTAGGAATGAACTCATTGAAATGATGGTAAAGTATTTTATAAAACTTATCTACTGCAGAGTCAACGTCACCACTACAAAAAACGGAATCCCAACTGCAATCACGGAGACTAAGATAGAGACCGAGAAAATCTCCTTTATGATATTCATAATGAAATTCAGGTGGGTGGCTTGAATTTAGCCCTGACGTCGTCACTGAGTATGAGGCATCCACACATAACGCAGGGTGATAACCATCTTCAGGGACAAGTGGATCATCGCTCTTCATTACTTTTACTGGAAAGTTACTCAACACTAAATCCAGAGTTCTACCAAGCTCATTTTGCACTGTGTTATATGATACTAGATCATAGAATGACATGAAACGATAAAGAAATTTTACTTTAGGTGAACCAGCAGAGAGATCATAAGTATTATTGTCAATTTCAGGTAAATTGAAATCTCCAACTATCATTAAATTCCCACTGAGAATGCCATTTAAAGATTCAATATATTCACAGTAGCCAAGAAAAATATTCGATGGAGTTGACGGTGGAATGTAAACAGCATTTATGTGATAATAGGTTGAGCTCAATTTTAGTCTTATCCCTACGGTATCAAAACAAAAATTATCATTCTGACAAAGCTCAATACAGAGCTCAGATTGTAATGACCTTCTTACTGCAATAAGAACTCCACCTCCCCTCTGACAGCCATCACCCCCGCCCCTATCACTCCGATAGACAGCATAGCGATCGTCGAAAACTTCACTGCTGATTATGCCACTGTGCAGCCAAGTCTCAGTCAATATTATCAAATCGTAATCTGCATTTAAAAGTGAATTATAGAAATTAAGGACCTTTGTACGAAGTCCCCGAACATTTTGGTAGTATACAGACAAAGAGTGATTGAAAGACATATATTATGATAAAAAGAAAAAGTAAATGAATAAGTGAAGAGATAAGAAAAAAGAAAAAAAAAATATTAGCGTCACCTTCAGCCGCACAAAAATGAAAAGGATTAAAAGTATTTCAGGTAGACGGATACCTAACGATAAGATACCGATAAAATGGGTTTATCTGTCACACAAACTGATACAGGTTTGGTACCGTTATGATATTGAATGAAATATTCAGGTTTCAGCTGAACGATACTTCCGCATGTGATTATCAATTACTGGTCTTAAACAAGAAAAAACTACTGTTGTTAACAAAAGAGAAAAAAAACTTGAAATTGAATTTGAAAAATCTATAGCAGTGGTAAGTAATTAAAAAACAAAGATAAAAAAATATTTCGTGTTAATTCAGCCCGAAAAATCGATCAATCGAACTCAAATAATCAATTTAAAATTCAAAGGTTCTATTTCAAATTCAATTATGTAACATACGGCACAAATTAATTACAGAGCCCAATATGCCGAGCAAAATCAAAACAAAATTAAAAATAAGACTACTTTCAAAATTAAAATAAATTTCAAGATAAAAATTAAAATAACCCATAACTTCAGAATCACTATGATCACAAAAGAGAACACGTTTAAAAATAATACAATTAATTTACCTAAGTCATTAGGCCACAAGTTTGAATATAAAAAAATATATATATAAAAACATTTTTATATAAGCATTAGTTAATCCGTATTCCTCAATATTCAATCTGCAAGCTTCACAAAGAATTGAAAAGAGTTAATGAGAATTTTTTAAAGAGAAAATTAAATTAAATTACGTAATAAATCAGTACCGGTTAGCTACTATATAATAGATAGAAAAAAAACAAGTCAACCTGAACTACGAAAAAGGTGATCAAAATAATTTAACATTTAGACGTAGCGGGAACAGCTTTGAGTCCAATGTGACGAGTAGACAGGTCCTTTACCCTTTTTCGGCCATCCAACAGTGCGTGTGTATGTGTACGACTTATGAACTTGACAATGATGGGAGGCGTCTCCTTACGTGGTCCCCTCACAGGTAGTCGGTGACAGCAGTCAATCGCCTCAGCTGTGACATGCATGCCGACGGCCTCGCATGTTTTCACCACTAGTTCACTCGTCACCTCACCCTTCACCAACGGAATACCGTGAAGCTCAACCGTATTCTTACGACCGTACTGTTCTAAATTGTCGTTCTCTCAATCAACGGAATGACTTGAAATTTGGAACTCAAGGTCCTTTCACTATAAGGATCCGACACGAATAATTTCGATCAAATGCAATTCAAGATGGCGGCTAAAATGGCGAAAATGTTGTCAAAAACAGGGTTTTACACAATTTTCTCGAAAACGGCTCCAACGATTTCGATTAAATTTATAGGTACCTAAAATAGTCATTGATAAGCTCTATCAACTGCCACAAGTCTCATATCTGTAAAAATTACAGGAGCTCTGCCCCATCTATGCGAAGTTCGATGTTGGGTTCCCAATTATCAGGCTTCAAATACAATTTAAACAAAAAAAAATAAATTGAAAAGATTGATCATGAAAATCTCTACAATTAATGTTTAGTAACATTTTCACCTAAAATTGAAAATAAGCTTGAAATTTGAGAAAATGTTATTATTTCAATTGCAAACTGTTGGCAACTGTTGATTCTATTAAATCATTCACTATGAAGAGATCCCGGGTTCAAACCCTCTCAATACCAAAAGTTTTTTAACCAGATCACTCCCGTGTTATCGGATGGGCACGTTAAACTGTCAGTCCCGGCTGAAGTATGACAGTCGTAAGGCCCATTGACGGCTTAAATTATATATTCAGGCGGTGGGACCTTCCCGCAAGGGACTCCCCACCAACAAAAGCCATACGAATTTACTTTTACTATGAAGAGATAGCAGACTTCGTGTGTCTGCAGCGCTATTGTCCTGTCACCAGCTGTCTCAGATCTTAGAATAGTAGATTTGCGCGGGAACACTAGCGTCAGGTGATCAATTTCCATAACGGCAAGGAAAGTTGTGTGAGTGCGCCACACCAGATTTTTGTTTTAGTTATAATTTCGCTTCCGCTTGCTTTACTGTCTATTGTGACCCATGTAAATTCATGTCAGTAGATACTTAAACTTGATGTAGAGTGTTAGTGCTCTGTGACTTGTTTTTTTCGTGAAATGACATTCCTGGGTCCCAGGGACCCAAGGGTCACGACTAACGTAACTTTTTTCGTTCTTTTCAAATGCACATTTTTTGCAATAGTGATTGGATTCAAGCAGTCAATATGTTCATTTTGAACAGAGACTTCGAAGAATGTACAAATTGACTTCTAGATTTCTATTTCAATGACATTAGTGAGGCTGAAAATAAATCATAGTTCAAGATAAGAATACTGACCCTGAGTGGGATGATGGTGAAACCAATGAAATTCAGGTGATCCCAGGAATACTAAACCTCCCCTAAAAGTGAACTTTATGAGACCTTATATATTCTTAATATTTCTAGTAGTGTTTCATGTAGGTTTTAGGATTTATAATAGTATTCATCACTATAATTTCATAACTCTTGCAAAGATTGGACAACATGAAATTGAGGGTAGGGTAAAAATTACCTAAGAGTGAACTATGACCTTCCAATTTTTTCCTATCTTTCTAGTAGTGTTGCATGTAAGATCCATCATAGTATTCATCACTATAATTTTTTGTTCACTTTATATAAAATAATAACCAAACGTTACTTTTGACTACCCTAAAAATGCAAGGTTTCACAAATTAATTTTTATAGTCATAATAAAGATCGATTTCTGCTTTACCTAAATGCTCAATGCGTTCATCAATAACCTTTGGACTTATTAGAATCATAGAATAACATAACATCTTAAAATATATTGAAATATTCAATATGAAAGAAGCGGGTCCCTGGGACCCAGGATCACGACTAACGTCAGAAAAAATAGGGTCATGACTAGAAGGTTAAATCAGAAGAACCTGGTGGCAATGGAAAGCAAGCACTCACAATCTATTCAGTGTTCATGTACAGAAAGATCCGTTACATACACTATCATTTTTGGAGGTCGGATGTTTTGCCGTCTATTAATTCTATTCGATTTAAAGGTGTGTACAGATATACGCGCCTCCAACACGCTCCTCGCACGCTCCGCAATCGCTCCGATCATGAACGTTACGCGAGATGTTACGCAAGGGTTCGATTGAGGTTCGAAATATGTTCGAAGGATGATCGATCCGCTCTTTTCTTATTGTTGACTTTGCTACAACCAGGACCTCCTAAATACCTAAATTATTTAGGAGGTCCTGCTACAACCTAACCTCACAAATGTGATACGTTCAATCCAGCTAATCGGATGACAAAGCTAAATAAAATGTTTTGACCAGGGGATTGCTGGGTAGCCTAATAATACATTATGTTAATATTATAAATTTTATGATTATTGCATTTATTTTAATGTTCTATTATAAAAGATAATTTCTGTCAATGTTTCAAAATGTAAAAGGATTGGTTGGAAATTCGGCTTTTTTATTCTAAAAGCTAATATGCCGGTACCTATTATAATAAATGCTTTTATAACTTTATATTATTCAATTTGATAATTAATTATTCATTTTGATAATTTTATTAGCCAGCACAGAGATCGAACTATTAACATATACAGGGTGATTCATAATTATGCTAAAATAATTTAATACGTGATAGTAGAGGTAAAAATAAGAAAAAAGTTCCTATAAACATATATCCATAAACGCTTCATTAGCGAGCTATACAGGGTGAAAGATTTCGCCTGGAATTCAGTTCCTCTGGTGAAATACACCGATGCTGAATTGTTTGGGGTCTAGTTTTTGAAAAACTTATGCTGGATTCATATGGAAAATATCTGAAAAATTGAATAAAACTAGTCTGGAAGCTTTTTTCTTATTTTTACCTCTACTATCACGTATTAAATTATTTTACCATAATTATGAATCACCCTGTACTACAAACGAAAACGTTGACCACGCATGCGCAACTATTGGTTAGTTCGACGTTTGACCTAGGAGCTAGCCAAGCTCGACCTCTGTTACACGCTCTTATCGCGTTCCACTCTTGCTCCCCCTTCGATCATCAATCGATCTGCTTGAGTGACGCTCGATTGTGGAGCAGAGCGAAAGTCTGTACGCACCTTTACATATTTTGATAAACACACGATGTCTGCACACAGATGCACACATCATGTGTTACTCAAGTTCTGTTCAATCTGTTAAAATTTATAAGGGTGGCAAAAAATTGAAAGTTTGAAAATAATGGTTTATTTACCTTATTCAATATGCAATTTCACAATCAAGGACCATGCCATTCCTGAATAGATCGTGTCAGCCATAACATTTTTAACATGAAAAAAGTCATTGATTATTATACAGAATCTTTTTTATCAGCCACTTAGACAAGGAAGACCTGAAGACATTCACTGGACGCTCCCTCTCTGGCTCTGGTAAGTATAGTTAAACATCCTCAGTGCCAGCACCGGGAAACAGTCCCTGCGTGTCTGGACAGTCGGAAACAGTCGACAGCGTGGAACATCCAAATTTGTCCTCCGGGTGTTGTAGGAGAGCACTTGCTCTCTTTGCTGTAGCGTTGAAATGTTGCTCCTCACATATAGCCACTAAGCCAGGATGTAGTGCACACAAACTGTGTGGATGCCCAATCTGCGGAAGATCGGCTGGCAATATGCATCATGCTTGCTATGTGATGTGATGATTCGAAGAGCCATAGAGCCATAGAGCTTTCTTTTGGAGCCATAGAATGTCTCTGGCGAATGACTCCAGATTAGGATATCATACAGTATTCGGTTACCAAAAAACGGCATGGTACAACATCAACAATCGCTCGATTCTCAGCAGCACTCTCAACTTCCTGAATAGATTTATTACTCTTGATAGCTTCTTGCACACATCAAGAATATGATGCTCCCAGGTTATCTTTGAATCTATAGGCCTACTGAAGGAGGATGACAGGTCCCAGGTTAAGATCTGTGCTGCCAAGAGTACACATCTCTTTCTGGGTCTTACCTTTGATGAGAAGCAGCTTATTTGCGGAGAACCAGTCCCTGGCTTCAGCGAAGAGTATGCAACGGCCGTTTCTACACTTACCGATTGTCGGCCGACATTTATCGTCACGACACCCAGATTGTCATCTGATTGGCCAATTGTAAGGAAGCTATAGAACGCCTCCACCAAATATGTAAGCAAGTTGTGGAACGGCGGGAGAAGCCTCCACCAAATATGTAAGCAATATATTTGCCTTCACCAAATATGTAAGGGTGGGAAAATGAAAAATAAACACAAGAAAAGATCGTACAGGTTTTTGATATTTAAAACAAAACAATAAATTATTTATTACAAAATTAGAATTATAATTAGAAATTACGAAATAATAATAATCAGATGAATATTTCAGGGGCTACTCGCTTTGCTGCTAATGAGGATTCAATGTTTGTGGTTATGAAAAATTAAAGAACAATGACTCAGTAGTCACCTACCTTTTTGAAATAGTTTCCCACTTTGGCATCCACTGGTATTTCGCGGCGTTAATTATTAATTAAAAATCAAAATAACTGATCCAATGAAATGGGTTCAGATCCCGTCCTATTCAATAATACAATTCTCTTTAAACTGCCCGAACTGCGACAGGAAAACTGTATTATAAAACAAGAGCAAAATCTATCCCCTTCACCAGAACAGCCGGACTTTACTCACAGTCCTAACGAACGAGCTCACACACCAAAAGAAAAATTTTGGGTATTAAATATAACTCAGTCAATGCCAAACATGAAAGCCATTTCAGTACATATTTTTATCTGTCGCACAAGCGGCACGTTTGTTATTAAAAACAAAAGAGAAGCTACATTAATTTTGACAACAAATAAAATAAACAATCTTTCTGTCGATGACAAAAATTGTTCAAAGACAAAAACACTGTTCATTAAACTTTTACAATTTAAAACTCTAAAATCCTGATCAATATGAGATAAATATATGATTCATATATATGTCCCATATGACCAGGTGACACATCACCCATCCCGCTGAAAGACTCGTCCCTGAGTCTGTAGTCAAGAGGGGAACAAAAAAAAAATAATAATAAAACAAAATAATATACTCTGGAAACAAACGTGTGCCTGATTGACTTGATAATGCTACTATACATTGAAATCAAACATTTACATAGAAAGGTAGGTTACTCAAACTAAAATATAAACATTCATATCAAATTCAAAATGAAACTATGCTGCACAATAACATTGATTAAATATGAAACTAACTTTCAATATTATACACATTAATATACATTGCACTTTAATTTAATCTCATCTTGAAAATAAGACGTACATGAATATTCAACTATTATGAAAAGAAAATCTCAATTGACAATATATTTATTTGTGAATCAACATTGAACTACTTCAAAAGCTGCAATAAAAATCGAAGAAGAAAAAAAAAACTTTATAAGTACATATGACTCATAACTATATAGTCAAGAAAGAGAACAATAAAACAGTTAATCCATCAAAAAGCAACTATATAACTCTTAACTATCGATTATATGTATCTTAGGTTGTGCTTTTTACAGCAGATAATTTACACACATACAACTTGATGCCTAAATATGCACAGAATAAAGTTAAAAACCCTAACCAGCCAAATAATATATAAAAGACAAAACTAGAGGAATTTATAACATCTCCCCAAGAATTTGGAAGATCTACTTTGTGAAGTATATCTGACGATATTACGTCTTGAACTGTAAATGTTCACGTCTTAAACTGACAAAAACACTGTTCATTAAACTTTTACAATTTAAAACTCTAAAATCCTGATCAATATGAGATAAATATATGATTCATATATATATCCCATATGACCAGGTGACACAATTCTTACCAACAGCTGGTTCTCAGCCAATGGGAGGACAATCTCGGTGTCGTGACGAAAAAAGCCGACAATCGGTAAGTATGAAAACGACCAACGGATTTTAATAATAATACTGATTGATGGTGATGCCCACATAAGCTCGTAGGCTTGTGCGTGGGTAATGAGTGAGAGGGATAATGATGAGAGATGACGACTACTTTTTAGGTAGTCGGGACCGACGGCTTATCGTCTCCTCCGGAAGACGGGATTACAAATAATTTTGGTGCAAATAATGCGCGCACATGCGCTCTGGTCCCAACAAGAAAAACTTCTTGACTTGCTTTTCCACATAACAAAATAAGAAAATATAATTTATTCTTCAAGTTTAATGTGAAACATGTTTGAAACCCTATCCATTTATAAACACTTTGTATAAATAGGTCATGATGATTTTTAATTATAATTTAATTTAAAAATAAATATAATGAAAAAGTGTTTCCTCGTTGTCTCTTATTCTCAAAAGCTGCATGTCTTCTTTTCAGATAGCAATGAGTTTATTTACTGTTGTGAATAACAACAGCAATGGCACAGCTGGAGAAAGCGTTGTTGAAACTTCTGAGAAGAATGAAAATGATAGGGAAGTTTCGTCTGATGCAGCTTGTTCAGAGCAGGTTAGCTACCGTTTTTTGCATTGAATTTTGTTGAATATGTATAAATTTATAAATTAAACCTTTAACTTGATGCTTAGTTCGATGCTATACCATTATTATAGTTCGAATTATCTCATTATTTTAAACGACTTCTAGATAGTTTAAGCTATCTAGTACCTACTCTAGTAATTTTTATTTGATATGCCTCAAAACTTTCTCAGGTTCAACTCCAAGTTCCAAATAAATGTTTTTTTATAGTAAATAATTTCATCGTACGAGTACAGACTCACTCTCTCTCTCTCTCTCTCTCTCTCTCTCTCTCTCTCTCTCTCTCTCTTTATTATATTTAATATTAAATATTAATTAATAAATTAATTAATTAATATTAAATATTAA